>NW_028238480.1:22500-25000 GCF_041429995.1 Eschscholzia californica
CCCGTGCCGTCCGAGCCTCACCAAGGCCGTCCCATGCGCGTCTCGTGCCGTCCCATGGCGTCCCGAGCCTTACAAGGCCGACCCACGCCTTACGAAGGTCGTCCCATGCCTTACAAGGCCGTCCCATGCGCGTCCCGTGCCTTACAAGACCGTCCCATGCCTTACGAAGGCCATCCCATGCCTTAGCAAGGCCGACCCATGCCTTACCAAGGCCGAACTATGCCTTACCAAGGCCGTCACATCGATCTCGGAGAAAGTACATCATCATGACATCGGAATACGGCCCCAACATCGATCTCGGAGAAAGTACATCATCATAACATCGGATCGGATGTGTATCCATCGAAGTTCCATCGACACTTCGAGAAGATCGAACATAGCTTCCTAGCATGTTAAAGGTTCGGTGCTAATGGGAACATAAAGATCCCACGACGTTCCAAACGAAAGTAAAGTGTTCCGTGCGTGTGAACTACGTTGTCCCATGTGCCGGCTCTCGACTCCTAAGATGTCCCATGTAAATGCCCTTCGTGGGAAAGAATGTCCCGTGCAAGACGCCTTGATGATCCCCATAAGGTGTCCCATGTGCGTCCCATGATGTCCCATGCGCGTCCCGTGCCGTCCGAGCCTCACCAAGGCCGTCCCATGCGCGTCTCGTGCCGTCCCGAGCTGTGCCGAGGCCGTCCCTTGCCGTCCCGAGCCTCGCCAAGGCCGTCCCGTGCCGTCCGAGCTGTGCCGAGGCCGTCCCATGCGCGTCCCGTGCCGTCCGAGCTGTGCCGAGGCCGTCCCGTGCTGTCCCATGCCGTCCCGAGCCTCGCCAAGGCCGTCCCATGCGCGTCCCGTGCCGTCCGAGCCTCACAAAGGCCGTCCCGTGCCGTCCCATGCGCGTCCCGAGCCTGACCAAGGCCGTCCCGTGCCTCACCAAGGCCGTCCCATGCGCGTCCCGTGCCGTCCCATGCGCGTCCCGAGCTGTCCCATGCCGTCCCGAGCCTTAGCAAGGCCGTCCCATTCGCGTCCCGTGCTGTCCCATGCGCGTCCCGTGCTGTCCCGTGCCGTCCCGAGCCTGACCAATGCTGTCCCGTGCGCGTCCCATTCTTTTGGCTCGGCTGGCCCGTGCATTCTATGGGGTCGTGGGACATTTCGAAATCCACCCGGGCCACTTCGACTCTCTCTTCATTAATACTATTGAGGTATTATTTATGAATTATTGGAGAAAAGAAACGGAGGAAAATATTTTTTTTTCTATTTTTTATGAATTTTCCGGTGTTTATTCACTTAAAAATTCATAGAAAAATAAATATTTATCGGAATCGCTATTATAATATATCAAAAAAATCCTTGCGAAAAGACCTTTCCGACGAGTATAAGTTTGCTGGATTCCGACGAGTAACGAAGGAGTAAAGGCCCAGTATGCTTGGTTAAAAAATTGATGTTTCCTTGTGAAAATAGGAAAAACAATAACTTTGCACTATAAGGGGGAGGGTTGAGCTCCTTCCCCAGAGCGTGCACAGCACTTGTGCTGGCACGTTCCCTAGTGCTCGCCAAGCACCATAGGGCATCCAAAGGGCAAAGCTCGGCCTACTACATGATGGGAAGCTTCTAATATGTCGGAATACGAAGAGATTTCGTGCGACCCGAAGCTCGGCTCGGGCGTCCCGGCCTGTCCCGAGCTGTGCCGAGCGCGTCCCAGGCCGTCCCGAGCCAAGTCTCGGGCGTCCCAGGCCGTCCCGAGCCAAGTCTCGGGCGTCCCAGGCCGTCCCGAGCCAAGTCTCGGGCGTCCCAGGCCGGCCCGAGCAAAGTCTCGGACGTCCCAGGGCGTCCCGAGCTGTGTCGAGGCCGTCCCAGGGCGTCCCGAGCTGTAGCGAGGGCGTCCCAGGCCGTCCCGAGCCAAGTCTCGGGCGTCCCAGGCCGTCCCGAGCAAAGTCTCGGGCGTCCCAGGCCGTCCCGAGCTGTGCCGAGGCCGTCCCAGGCCGTCCCGAGCAAAGTCTCGGGCGTCCCAGGCCGTCCCGAGCTGTGGCAAGGGCGTCCCAGGCCGTCCCGAGCTGTGGCAAGGGCGTCCCAGGCCGTCCCGAGCTGTGCCGAGGCCGTCCCGAGCCTAGTCTCTGGCGTCCCAGGCCGTCCCGAGCTATGGCGAGGGCGTCCCAGGCCGTCCCGAGCCAAGTCTCGGGCGTACCTGGCCGTCCCGAGCTGTAGCGAGGGCGTCCCATGCCGTCCCGGGCTGTCCCATGCGCGTCCCGTGCCGGCCCGAGCAACAGCTCGGGCGTCCCGTGCCTCGGCCCTTCCAAGTGGTGCTTCGTCGGACATCTCGATATCCACTCGAGCATTTTCGACCATTCTCCATATGTGGGTGTGTGGGTATTTATCAGGAATATTGGAGAAAGAATCGGGAAAAAAATATTTTTTTTCTATTTTTTTTGAATTTTTAATTGTTTATTCACTTAAAAATTCATAAAAAAATAAATATTTATCGGAATCGCTATTATTATATATCAAAAGAATCCTT
>NW_028238480.1:55000-60000 GCF_041429995.1 Eschscholzia californica
CCCGTGCTGTCCCATGCGCGTCCCGTGCTGTCCCGTGCCGTCCCGAGCCTGACCAATGCTGTCCCGTGCGCGTCCCATTCTTTTGGCTCGGCTGGCCCGTGCATTCTATGGGGTCGTGGGACATTTCGAAATCCACCCGGGCCACTTCGACTCTCTCTTCATTAATACTATTGAGGTATTATTTATGAATTATTGGAGAAAAGAAACGGAGGAAAATATTTTTTTTTCTATTTTTTATGAATTTTCCGGTGTTTATTCACTTAAAAATTCATAGAAAAATAAATATTTATCGGAATCGCTATTATAATATATCAAAAAAATCCTTGCGAAAAGACCTTTCCGACGAGTATAAGTTTGCTGGATTCCGACGAGTAACGAAGGAGTAAAGGCCCAGTATGCTTGGTTAAAAAATTGATGTTTCCTTGTGAAAATAGGAAAAACAATAACTTTGCACTATAAGGGGGAGGGTTGAGCTCCTTCCCCAGAGCGTGCACAGCACTTGTGCTGGCACGTTCCCTAGTGCTCGCCAAGCACCATAGGGCATCCAAAGGGCAAAGCTCGGCCTACTACATGATGGGAAGCTTCTAATATGTCGGAATACGAAGAGATTTCGTGCGACCCGAAGCTCGGCTCGGGCGTCCCGGCCTGTCCCGAGCTGTGCCGAGCGCGTCCCAGGCCGTCCCGAGCCAAGTCTCGGGCGTCCCAGGCCGTCCCGAGCCAAGTCTCGGGCGTCCCAGGCCGTCCCGAGCCAAGTCTCGGGCGTCCCAGGCCGGCCCGAGCAAAGTCTCGGACGTCCCAGGGCGTCCCGAGCTGTGTCGAGGCCGTCCCAGGGCGTCCCGAGCTGTAGCGAGGGCGTCCCAGGCCGTCCCGAGCCAAGTCTCGGGCGTCCCAGGCCGTCCCGAGCAAAGTCTCGGGCGTCCCAGGCCGTCCCGAGCTGTGCCGAGGCCGTCCCAGGCCGTCCCGAGCAAAGTCTCGGGCGTCCCAGGCCGTCCCGAGCTGTGGCAAGGGCGTCCCAGGCCGTCCCGAGCTGTGGCAAGGGCGTCCCAGGCCGTCCCGAGCTGTGCCGAGGCCGTCCCGAGCCTAGTCTCTGGCGTCCCAGTGTCACGTGCATATTGTTGAGCATGCATATGACGTGACGAGTGCTAGGAGCACGTACGAGCATATAGGCCGCAGGGCCGAATACGAGGTCGAGATAGGGCAAGAGTGCCAAGCAAGCTTCCTTAGGCCATGCACGGGACGCCCGTGGCATTCAAGACTTTGTCAAGGATACGAAGGGTCATTTGGACGAGAGTATGCCTGGTTAAAAGGATTGATGTTTCCTTGTGGAAATAGGCAAAACAAGAAGTTTGCACCTTAGGAGGGGGTGGTCTCCCTTCCTCATATGCATCCAGCATATGTCAAGACCTCGTGGATGGGAGCTCGCCCATCCTTAGCATGGTATGCACGAAAGTGAGCATCCTCGTGGCGCAACCCATGAGGCCGGCCTAGCGTATGCGAGAGAAGCATATTGCACGGGTTCCCTTGTCATAGGAAATGGCTCGGGACAGTACCTGGAGATAGGTTACTGCGGGTTCCTTTGGAAAAGGTGTTGCATGTTCTCATGCCATGGCGAGGCGTGCGTCGTGCTAGCATATTCCATAAGGAGGATTGAGCTATTCAAGGTGCTAAGCCTTGATGTGCTATGTTGGGCATGAGGTAGCTTATTAGAGATGGATGCTCCTATGCCCAATGTCCGGATGGTAAGCCGAGATGATAAGGTGCCGGATGCTTGAGACTAGATGGCAAGATCCGCATATGCGGCTTGGTGTGCTCCGCACATATGTTGGTATCCTTTATAGTGGGCGAGAGTCTATGACTCAAGGAAGCGTTATACGGGACGGCTCGAGCTATGCTCGTAGGTTGGGACACGTTGGTGTCATGCCGCATTATTGGTTGGGAACCAAGATGACTTGATAGTCGAGATGCTCCGAATATGTTCGGGAAGGCTGGCTATGTGTTAGGAGGGAATACATAGCGCCGCACGGTACGTTAGGATTTGATATTCCGCACTATCGACCCGTGTCTTTGAGCATAATATGCCGGGTCGACCTAACGTGACAAAAAGGCCGTGACAATTGGTATCAGAGCCTAGATGAGAGGCGAAAGAGATATTACCCTCTGATACCTATTTGACAATTGGTATCAGAGCTTGAAGAGCAAGCTAATGGATTGTGTTCTGATCCCATACGAGAATTGTGATCAGAGCTTGGATGACAAGCTAGAGTATTGCGCTCTGATCCTAGATGAGAAATGGATGTCAGAGCCTGAGCTGCAGGATGGAGATGCACGAGCGAAGATGTATTGCATCCTGATACCCATTTAACAATTGGTATAATAGCCTAGTGGATAGGCCAACGTGTATATTGCTCTGGTCCTTGTGATAGATGGATCAAGAGCTTGATAGCTTACAAGATATGTTCCAAGTGCCTAGTGATTGCGGCAAATGGATGTGTTTTGGGAGCTTGAGAATACAAGCACGAAGATATGCCTAAGAACATGTGGTATGTTTGGAAGCATACTTCTAGAGCCTGGAGGGCAGGTTCAAAGAGATGGTATCTATGCTCGAAGAGTTGACAAAGAGCTTAGTGATTCTCCCACTATGGTATGTGGTATACTGGAGTGTGTATGAAGAGCTGCGTTGAGAGCATGATTCCGAAAGAAAGCTTTCAGAGTGAGATGCATTCAAGATGGTATGGTCTCTGAAGCTCTAGTGCAAGATGGGGGCCTTTGTCGAGGGATGCATGGTGCATAAGGCGACGAGAGTTCCGATGGAAGGAATAGGCCGTGTGCACGGATGCTACGGTGGTAGCTATACTTGGGTCTATGTTCCTTTGAGATGAAGGACATTTGCTAGATATGTAATGGAACCGTATTGACACAAGAAGTCATGTGCAAGCTGTAAGAGTTCAGTGTGACTTGGTTGGCAAGAAGGTATCATATATACTTGAGTCCTTTAGAGGTAAGGACAAGTGCAGAGACGGGATGAACCGAGAAGGGCACTGCGAGTCGTGTGCGAGCTTAGTGCAGTAATGCTCAGTACGATTTGGTGCGCATTGGGTACATCATATGTTAGAGTCCTTTGAAGTGGACAACAAGCTTGGTATGAAGTGTACCAAGATGGCAGGTAGAGTCAGGCTGAGAGCTTGTGGTAAGCTAGTCTGAGTAAGCTTGTTGGATTGGCATCCAAGAGTGGAGCTATGTTGATCCGAGTGATACTTGAGTGTTAGAGCAGGGTATGGCAACAAGGTGTTGAAGGATACTCTCTTATGCTTAAGCCGAAGGTAGCATCGAGTGACTTGTGATGTTGTGAGTTCAAGCTACTTACAGAAGACAGAGGTCAAGAGTAAGATAGATGGACAGAGTACATCGTTGGGCAAGTTGGTGCTAGATCAAGTTGTGCTTATGTGGTATGGTGCACGATAGAGTTCGGCACGGTGTATGCTAAGCGCATTTGAGTTCCAAAGAGAATGGACTCACTTGAGATGAAACATGGATATGCTAGCATGGTTGTGTTGGTATGTCGCATGAGTGCTATAAGCCGAAACCAACATTGAAGCTTATGGACATATTGGTGTGAAGTCTAGATGACAGATTCACGAGACCAAGTGAAGTACTGATGGTAGTTGGAACCGAGTTCAAGCCGTCAAGTAATATAAGGGTCGTTGTATCTGAAGTAGATCGGCCCATGTTTGAGTTATGCATTGGAGGTAAGTTGGAACCGAGTTCAAGCCTACAGTGTGCAATGAGTACGTGGTGACTGAGAAGAGATCAGCTCACGTTATGGGATTTCAGGATGGTGTGTCGTGGTGACATTAAGCATCGTCCAATTCTGGTGATAGTTGGAACCAAGTTCAGATCGTCAGAGATATTTGACAACGTCGAGTGTGACAGTGTGTAGTAAGCCGTATGGTGCTGCATAAGATGTGTTGGAACTTATGCGGTGGTACGTTCGGATGTGTTCATGAGGGACACGAGCCTACCAAGATGCTCGGGTTAAGGAGCATCGCCAAAGATTAAATGGCAAGTGTGTGTCTGGATGTAGTCAAAGAGGACGTTCCCAAGAGTATGCCAGTAGTGGATGGTTTGGTACCATGTAGTTCTCGTGGAGAGAAGCTACCTTGCTCGTTTAGTGGACATCGAAGGCAACACGACAATTTCCCGAGGAAGGGATGGCACAGATGATGCCGAGCGCATGTGGCGCAAGCGCGGAGGCGCGAGTTTGAGATGTGCACAGAGGTGCAGGTGCAGAGGCACAATCGAGGCAAGGGTCGTCGAGAGAGGGGCGACATTGCGAAGAGTTCAAGTGGTATACACTCAAGGGTACAAGTAGTGGATACGTAGGTACTAGAGTGCACTTGATGTGAGAAGCCGGAGGGCGTAATGAGGGTCTCAATGAACAAGCAAACCAAGGAGTCAGAACGTGGAGTACAGGGGTACGTTGGGTCTGATCCAGAGGTGAGTGACATTGAAGACGAGTTGCTTTGCGATGGCAACATTGCGGGCACATGGCAAGACGCAGTGGCGTCGAGATGCTAACTCGGGTGAAGGCAACGGTTGCTGAGGTACCAGGGTGACGAGTTGTGTCGCAGTTTACTGCGATACGCATGGCAAGATTGGTCACAAAGGCAGAGATGTAAGGTGACAATCGAGATGCCAACTTGAGGTGAAGCCGAGGAGGTGAGGTACCTGAGTTCGAGGAGCGGCGGAGGCTGCAACAGAGAAGCGACATTGAGCATGGATGAATGGTAGGGAAGTCCATTATCCTAACGCATCAGTGGATGCAAAGCAGAAGACTGAAGTAATCCTGCGGGATGCCTACACGACGAGACTGTGTAGTTCGCACGGAGGTGCGGTATGCCGAAGACATGAAGGTGCAGTGGTAGCATCGGAGTTGTGGCAGAAGATTGAAGTACTCCAAACTTAGTCGACGAGGACGTCGACATTACAAGTGGGGGAGTATG
>NW_028238480.1:80000-82500 GCF_041429995.1 Eschscholzia californica
ATGCCTTACAAGGCCGTCCCATGCGCGTCCCGTGCCTTACAAGACCGTCCCATGCCTTACGAAGGCCATCCCATGCCTTAGCAAGGCCGACCCATGCCTTACCAAGGCCGAACTATGCCTTACCAAGGCCGTCACATCGATCTCGGAGAAAGTACATCATCATGACATCGGAATACGGCCCCAACATCGATCTCGGAGAAAGTACATCATCATAACATCGGATCGGATGTGTATCCATCGAAGTTCCATCGACACTTCGAGAAGATCGAACATAGCTTCCTAGCATGTTAAAGGTTCGGTGCTAATGGGAACATAAAGATCCCACGACGTTCCAAACGAAAGTAAAGTGTTCCGTGCGTGTGAACTACGTTGTCCCATGTGCCGGCTCTCGACTCCTAAGATGTCCCATGTAAATGCCCTTCGTGGGAAAGAATGTCCCGTGCAAGACGCCTTGATGATCCCCATAAGGTGTCCCATGTGCGTCCCATGATGTCCCATGCGCGTCCCGTGCCGTCCGAGCCTCACCAAGGCCGTCCCATGCGCGTCTCGTGCCGTCCCGAGCTGTGCCGAGGCCGTCCCTTGCCGTCCCGAGCCTCGCCAAGGCCGTCCCGTGCCGTCCGAGCTGTGCCGAGGCCGTCCCATGCGCGTCCCGTGCCGTCCGAGCTGTGCCGAGGCCGTCCCGTGCTGTCCCATGCCGTCCCGAGCCTCGCCAAGGCCGTCCCATGCGCGTCCCGTGCCGTCCGAGCCTCACAAAGGCCGTCCCGTGCCGTCCCATGCGCGTCCCGAGCCTGACCAAGGCCGTCCCGTGCCTCACCAAGGCCGTCCCATGCGCGTCCCGTGCCGTCCCATGCGCGTCCCGAGCTGTCCCATGCCGTCCCGAGCCTTAGCAAGGCCGTCCCATTCGCGTCCCGTGCTGTCCCATGCGCGTCCCGTGCTGTCCCGTGCCGTCCCGAGCCTGACCAATGCTGTCCCGTGCGCGTCCCATTCTTTTGGCTCGGCTGGCCCGTGCATTCTATGGGGTCGTGGGACATTTCGAAATCCACCCGGGCCACTTCGACTCTCTCTTCATTAATACTATTGAGGTATTATTTATGAATTATTGGAGAAAAGAAACGGAGGAAAATATTTTTTTTTCTATTTTTTATGAATTTTCCGGTGTTTATTCACTTAAAAATTCATAGAAAAATAAATATTTATCGGAATCGCTATTATAATATATCAAAAAAATCCTTGCGAAAAGACCTTTCCGACGAGTATAAGTTTGCTGGATTCCGACGAGTAACGAAGGAGTAAAGGCCCAGTATGCTTGGTTAAAAAATTGATGTTTCCTTGTGAAAATAGGAAAAACAATAACTTTGCACTATAAGGGGGAGGGTTGAGCTCCTTCCCCAGAGCGTGCACAGCACTTGTGCTGGCACGTTCCCTAGTGCTCGCCAAGCACCATAGGGCATCCAAAGGGCAAAGCTCGGCCTACTACATGATGGGAAGCTTCTAATATGTCGGAATACGAAGAGATTTCGTGCGACCCGAAGCTCGGCTCGGGCGTCCCGGCCTGTCCCGAGCTGTGCCGAGCGCGTCCCAGGCCGTCCCGAGCCAAGTCTCGGGCGTCCCAGGCCGTCCCGAGCCAAGTCTCGGGCGTCCCAGGCCGTCCCGAGCCAAGTCTCGGGCGTCCCAGGCCGGCCCGAGCAAAGTCTCGGACGTCCCAGGGCGTCCCGAGCTGTGTCGAGGCCGTCCCAGGGCGTCCCGAGCTGTAGCGAGGGCGTCCCAGGCCGTCCCGAGCCAAGTCTCGGGCGTCCCAGGCCGTCCCGAGCAAAGTCTCGGGCGTCCCAGGCCGTCCCGAGCTGTGCCGAGGCCGTCCCAGGCCGTCCCGAGCAAAGTCTCGGGCGTCCCAGGCCGTCCCGAGCTGTGGCAAGGGCGTCCCAGGCCGTCCCGAGCTGTGGCAAGGGCGTCCCAGGCCGTCCCGAGCTGTGCCGAGGCCGTCCCGAGCCTAGTCTCTGGCGTCCCAGGCCGTCCCGAGCTATGGCGAGGGCGTCCCAGGCCGTCCCGAGCCAAGTCTCGGGCGTACCTGGCCGTCCCGAGCTGTAGCGAGGGCGTCCCATGCCGTCCCGGGCTGTCCCATGCGCGTCCCGTGCCGGCCCGAGCAACAGCTCGGGCGTCCCGTGCCTCGGCCCTTCCAAGTGGTGCTTCGTCGGACATCTCGATATCCACTCGAGCATTTTCGACCATTCTCCATATGTGGGTGTGTGGGTATTTATCAGGAATATTGGAGAAAGAATCGGGAAAAAAATATTTTTTTTCTATTTTTTTTGAATTTTTAATTGTTTATTCACTTAAAAATTCATAAAAAAATAAATATTTATCGGAATCGCTATTATTATATATCAAAAGAATCCTTGTGAAAAGACCTTTCCAACGAATGCAAGTTTGTTGGATTTGGACGAGTAACGAAGGATCAAAGGCCGAGTATGCTTGGTTAAAAATTTGATGTTTCCTTGTGAAA
>NW_028238480.1:102500-104626 GCF_041429995.1 Eschscholzia californica
CGAAGAGATTTCGTGCGACCCGAAGCTCGGCTCGGGCGTCCCGGCCTGTCCCGAGCTGTGCCGAGCGCGTCCCAGGCCGTCCCGAGCCAAGTCTCGGGCGTCCCAGGCCGTCCCGAGCCAAGTCTCGGGCGTCCCAGGCCGTCCCGAGCCAAGTCTCGGGCGTCCCAGGCCGGCCCGAGCAAAGTCTCGGACGTCCCAGGGCGTCCCGAGCTGTGTCGAGGCCGTCCCAGGGCGTCCCGAGCTGTAGCGAGGGCGTCCCAGGCCGTCCCGAGCCAAGTCTCGGGCGTCCCAGGCCGTCCCGAGCAAAGTCTCGGGCGTCCCAGGCCGTCCCGAGCTGTGCCGAGGCCGTCCCAGGCCGTCCCGAGCAAAGTCTCGGGCGTCCCAGGCCGTCCCGAGCTGTGGCAAGGGCGTCCCAGGCCGTCCCGAGCTGTGGCAAGGGCGTCCCAGGCCGTCCCGAGCTGTGCCGAGGCCGTCCCGAGCCTAGTCTCTGGCGTCCCAGGCCGTCCCGAGCTATGGCGAGGGCGTCCCAGGCCGTCCCGAGCCAAGTCTCGGGCGTACCTGGCCGTCCCGAGCTGTAGCGAGGGCGTCCCATGCCGTCCCGGGCTGTCCCATGCGCGTCCCGTGCCGGCCCGAGCAACAGCTCGGGCGTCCCGTGCCTCGGCCCTTCCAAGTGGTGCTTCGTCGGACATCTCGATATCCACTCGAGCATTTTCGACCATTCTCCATATGTGGGTGTGTGGGTATTTATCAGGAATATTGGAGAAAGAATCGGGAAAAAAATATTTTTTTTCTATTTTTTTTGAATTTTTAATTGTTTATTCACTTAAAAATTCATAAAAAAATAAATATTTATCGGAATCGCTATTATTATATATCAAAAGAATCCTTGTGAAAAGACCTTTCCAACGAATGCAAGTTTGTTGGATTTGGACGAGTAACGAAGGATCAAAGGCCGAGTATGCTTGGTTAAAAATTTGATGTTTCCTTGTGAAAATAGGGAAAACAATAACTTTGCACTATATAGGGGAGGGGTGAGCTCCCTCCCCAGGCCGTGCACAGCCCTTGGGCTGGCAGGTGCCTTGGCCCTTGGGATGCAACATAAGGCATCCCAAGGGCAAAGCTCGGCACGGGGGTGGATGGGAAGCTTCCAAGAGTTGCCCAACTCATCCCCGACGTGGGAAATCGAAGAGGCGGCTGGGGGGGCCCGGGGGGGCACCACGGGCAAAAAATCAAAAACTCCCCAGCCTATGCCGGACACTTGGGGAAGCATCCCCGAAGGTGTCCGGGCTGCTGGGGGGGCCCGGGGGGCACCACGGGCCAAAAATCGAAAAGTCCCCATCCTATGCCGGACACTTGGGAAGCATCCCCGAAGGTGTCCGAGCTGCTGGGGAAGCTCATTAGGCACAAGAGTCCCTAGCCGGCCCCAAAGATGCGAAAGTGCTGCACCTCGGAAGCTTCCTTGGTGCAGCATGATGGCGAAGCGCACGTCGTGGGAGCTGAAGGGGCAGCTCCCGAGAAGCGACGTGCGCAGCTTTGGCGCGACCTAGTTGGATGGATTTTTCACGCACAGCGTGTCGGCCGGGACTGTCCCGCGTTGGTCTCTTGCGCCTCTGCAGCCTTTCGGGGCGAGCGGAGCGCATTTGAGCGACGCGGGCGGTTGACTGTCCGACGACGTGTTGGCGTGTGAGTGGTGTTTGGTTCGAGTGTGCTGTTGGGCTTCCTGCTGTTCGCATGGGAACCTTCGGCTCTCGTCCCTGTTCAGTCGGCTCCCGACACCTTCGAGTGCCGGGCCAATATACGGTTCCTGTGCTGCATACCTTCCGCGGAGGCAACGAGTTGAGTCCCACGTATTTGCCCCTCGCCCGCCACGATGCGGAGCGAGTCGGCCGACGCCGCGCTTCCCGCGTCCCCTGCGAGAGACGGCACTAACGTGCCGTCCTCCCCAGGATCGCGGGACTCGCGAGATGTCTCGGACGCAGAGCGCAAGAAGGGACGGGAGCGGGACCTCGGTCCAGCCCCCGCCGACACTACGGTTTCCGAACGACGACCGCCCTGCGCAGCCGCGGCCTCGCGGCCCGGATGCGCGGGGCGTCTCGAGAAGGAATGCTACCTGGTTGATCCTGCCA
>NW_028238481.1:5000-7500 GCF_041429995.1 Eschscholzia californica
CTGTCCCATTTTGTCCCGAGCCTTACTAAGGCCGTCCCATGCGCGTCCCGTGCCGTCCGAGCCTTACCAAGGCCGACCCATGCCTTACCAAGGTCGTCCCATCGATCTCGGAGGAAGTACATCATAACATCGGAATACACCCCGACATCGATATCGGAGAAAGTACATCATCATAACATCGGATCGGATGCGTATCCGTCCAAGTGCCATCGACACTTCGAGAAGTTCGGACCTAGCTTCCTAGCATGTTGATGCGTCGGTGCTAATGGGGACATAAAGATCCCACGACGTTCCGAACGGAAGTAGCCGAAGTGTTCCGTGCGTGTGAACTCCATTGTCCCATGTGCCGGCTCTTGACTCCTAAGATGTCCCATGTGAAGGCCCTTCATGGCTAAGAATGTCCCGTGCAACGTCCCTTGATGATCCCCATAAGGTGTCCCATGTGCGTCCCATGCCGTGCCCAGCCTTACCAAGGCCGTCCCATGCTGTCCCATGCGCGTCCCGTGCCGTCCAAGCCTCACCAAGGCCGTCCCAGGCCATCCCGAGCCTTAGCAAGGCCGTCCCGTGCTGTCCCATGCCGTCCCGAGCCTCACCGAGGCCGTCCCGTGCCTCACCAAGGCCGTCCCGTGCTGTCCCATGCCGTCCCGAGCCTCACCAAGGCCGTCCCGTGCTGTCCCATGCCGTCCCGAGCCTCACCAAGGCCGTCCCGTGCTGTTCCATGCCGTCCCGAGCCTTAGCAAGGCCGTCCGATGCGCGTCCCGTGCTGTCCCATCCGTCCCGAGCCTTAGCAAGGCCGTCCCATGCGCGTCCCATGCCGTCCCGAGCCTTAGCAAGGCCGTCCCATGCGCGTCCGATGGGATTCCCGAGCTTTACCAAGGGCGTCCCGTGCTGTCCCATGCCGTCCCGAGCCATAGGGACGCTGTCCCGTGCGCGTCCCGTGCTGTCCCATGCGCGTCCCCTGCTTTGGCTCGGCTGGCCCGTGCATTCTATGGGGTCGTGGGACATTTCGAAACCCACCCGGGCCATTTCGACTCTCTCTTCGTTTGTACTATTGAGGTATTATTTATGAATTATTGGAGAAAAGAAACGGAAGAAAATATTTTTTTTTTCTATTTTTTATGAATTTTCCGGTGTTTATTCACTTAAAAATTCATAGAAAAATAAATATTTATCGGAATCGCTATTATAATATATCAAAAAAATCCTTGCGAAAAGGCCTTTCCAACGAGTATAAGTTTGCTGGATTCCGACGAGTAACGAGGGAGTAAAGGCCCAGTATGCTTGGTTAAAAAATTGATGTTTCCTTGTGAAAATAGGCAAAACAATAACTTTGCACTATAAGGGGGAGGGTTGAGCTCCTTCCCCAGAGCGTGCACAGCACTTGTGCTGGCACGTTCCCTAGTGCTCGCCAAGCACCATAGGGCATCCAAAGGGCAAAGCTCGGCCTACTACATGATGGGAAGCTTCTAATATGTCGGAATACGAAGAGATTTCGTGCGACCCGAAGCTCGGCTCGGGCGTCCCGGCCTGTCCCGAGCTGTGCCGAGCGCGTCCCAGGCCGTCCCGAGCCAAGTCTCGGGCGTCCCAGGCCGTCCCGAGCCAAGTCTCGGGCGACCCAGGCCGGCCCGAGCAAAGTCTCGGACTTCCCAGGCCGTCCCGAGCCACGTCCCGGGCGTCCCAGGCCGTCCCGAGCCAAGTCTCGGACGTCCCAGGCCGTCCCGAGCAAAGTCTCGGACGTCCCAGGCCGTCCCGAGCAAAGTCTCGGGCGTCCCAGGCCGTCCCGAGCTGTGCCGAGGCCGTCCCAGGCCGTCCCGAGCAAAGTCTCGGGCGTCCCAGGCCGTCCCGAGCTGTGGCAAGGGCGTCCCAGGCCGTCCCGAGCTGTGCCGAGGCCGTCCCGAGCCTAGTCTCGGGCGTCCCAGGCCGTCCCGAGCTATTGCGAGGGCGTCCCAGGCCGTCCCGAGCCAAGTCTCGGGCGTACCTGGCCGTCCCGAGCTGTAGCGAGGGCGTCCCATGCCGTCCCGGGCTGTCCCATGCGCGTCTCGTGCCGGCCCGAGCAACAGCTCGGGCGTCCCGTGCCTCGGCCCTTCCAAGTGGTGCTTCGTCGGACATCTCGATATCCACTCGAGCATTTTCGACCTTTCTCCATATGTGGGTGTGTGGGTATTTATCAGGAATATTGGAGAAAGAATCGGGAAAAAAATATTTTTTTCCTATTTTTTTTGAATTTTTAATTGTTTATTCACTTAAAAATTCATAAAAAAATAAATATTTATCGGAATCGCTATTATTATATATCAAAAGAATCCTTGTGAAAAGACCTTTCCAACGAATGCAAGTTTGTTGGATTTGGACGAGTAACGAAGGAGCAAAGGCCGAGTATGCTTGGTTAAAAATTTGATGTTTCCTTGTGAAAATAGGGAAAACAATAACTTTGCACTATATAGGGGAGGGGTGAGCTCCCTCCCCAGGCCGTGCACAGCCCTTGGGCTGGCAGGTGCCT
>NW_028238481.1:47500-50000 GCF_041429995.1 Eschscholzia californica
GATCTCGGAGAAAGTACATCATCATGACATCGGAATACGGCCCCAACATCGATCTCGGAGAAAGTACATCATCATAACATCGGATCGGATGTGTATCCATCGAAGTTCCATCGACACTTCGAGAAGATCGAACATAGCTTCCTAGCATGTTAAAGGTTCGGTGCTAATGGGGACATAAAGATCCCACGACGTTCCAAACGAAAGTAAAGTGTTCCGTGCGTGTGAACTACGTTGTCCCATGTGCCGGCTCTCGACTCCTAAGATGTCCCATGTAAATGCCCTTCGTGGGAAAGAATGTCCCGTGCAACGTCCCTTGATGATCCCCATAAGGTGTCCCATGTGCGTCCCATGATGTCCCATGCGCGTCCCGTGCCGTCCGAGCCTCACCAAGGCCGTCCCATGCGCGTCCCGTGCCGTCCGAGCCTCACCAAGGCCGTCCCATGCGCGTCTCGTGCCGTCCCGAGCTGTGCCGAGGCCGTCCCGTGCTGTCCCATGCCGTCCCGAGCCTCGCCAAGGCCGTCCCGTGCCGTCCGAGCTGTGCCGAGGCCGTCCCGTGCCGTCCCGTGCTGTCCCATGCCGTCCCGAGCCTCGCCAAGGCCGTCCCGTGCCGTCCGAGCTGTGCCGAGGCCGTCCCGTGCCGTCCCGTGCTGTCCCATGCCGTCCCGAGCCTCGCCAAGGCCGTCCCGTGCCGTCCGAGCTGTGCCGAGGCCGTCCCGTGCCGTCCCGTGCTGTCCCATGCCGTCCCGAGCCTCGCCAAGGCCGTCCCATGCGCGTCCCGTGCCGTCCGAGCTGTGCCGAGGCCGTCCCGTGCTGTCCCATGCCGTCCCGAGCCTCGCCAAGGCCGTCCCATGCGCGTCCCGTGCCGTCCGAGCCTCACAAAGGCCGTCCCAGGCCGTCCCGTGCCGTCCCATGCGCGTCCCGTGCCGTCCGAGCCTCACCAGGGCCGTGACATGCCGTCCCGAGCCTGACCAAGGCCGTCCCGAGCCTCACCAAGGCCGTCCCATGCGCGTCCCGAGCTGTCCCATGCCGTCCCGAGCCTTAGCAAGGCCGTCCCATTCGCGTCCCGTGCTGTCCCATGCCGTCCCGAGCCTTAGCAAGGCCGTCCCATTCGCGTCCCGTGCCGTCCCATGCGCGTCCCGTGCTGTCCCGTGCCGTCCCGAGCCTGACCAATGCTGTCCCGTGCGCGTCCCATTCTTTTGGCTCGGCTGGCCCGTGCATTCTATGGGGTCGTGGGACATTTCGAAATCCACCCGGGCCATTTCGACTCTCTCTTCATTAATACTATTGAGGTATTATTTATGAATTATTGGAGAAAAGAAACGGAAGAAAATATTTTTTTTTCTATTTTTTATGAATTTTCCGGTGTTTATTCACTTAAAAATTCATAGAAAAATAAATATTTATCGGAATCGCTATTATAATATATCAAAAAAATCCTTGCGAAAAGACCTTTCCAACGAGTATAAGTTTGCTGGATTCCGACGAGTAACGAAGGAGTAAAGGCCCAGTATGCTTGGTTAAAAAATTGATGTTTCCTTGTGAAAATAGGAAAAACAATAACTTTGCACTATAAGGGGGAGGGTTGAGCTCCTTCCCCAGAGCGTGCACAGCACTTGTGCTGGCACGTTCCCTAGTGCTCGCCAAGCACCATAGGGCATCCAAAGGGCAAAGCTCGGCCTACTACATGATGGGAAGCTTCTAATATGTCGGAATACGAAGAGATTTCGTGCGACCCGAAGCTCGGCTCGGGCGTCCCGGCCTGTGCCGAGCTGTGCCGAGCGCGTCCCAGGCCGTCCCGAGCCAAGTCTCGGGCGTCCCAGGCCGGCCCGAGCAAAGTCTCGGACGTCCCAGGCCGTCCCGAGCTGTGTCGAGGCCGTCCCAGGGCGTCCCGAGCTGGAGCGAGGGCGTCCCAGGCCGTCCCGAGCCAAGTCTCGGGCGTCCCAGGCCGTCCCGAGCAAAGTCTCGGACGTCCCAGGCCGTCCCGAGCAAAGTCTCGGGCGTCCCAGGCCGTCCCGAGCTGTGCCGAGGCCGTCCCAGGCCGTCCCGAGCTGTGGCAAGGGCGTCCCAGGCCGTCCCGAGCAAAGTCTCGGGCGTCCCATGCCGTCCCGAGCTGTGGCAAGGGCGTCCCAGGCCGTCCCGTGCTGTGCCGAGGCCGTCCCGAGCCTAGTCTCGGGCGTCCCAGGCCGTCCCGAGCTATGGCGAGGGCGTCCCAGGCCGTCCCGAGCCAAGTCTCGGGCGTACCTGGCCGTCTCGAGCTGTAGCGAGGGCGTCCCATGCCGTCCCGGGATGTCCCATGCGCGTCCCGTGCCGGCCCGAGCAACAGCTCGGGCGTCCCGTGCCTCGGCCCTTCCAAGTGGTGCTTCGTCGGACATCTCGATATCCACTCGAGCATTTTCGACCATTCTCCATATGTGGGTGTGTGGGTATTTATCAGGAATATTGGAGAAAGAATCGGGAAAAAAATATTTTTTTTCTATTTTTTTTGAATTTTTAATTGTTT
>NW_028238481.1:57500-70000 GCF_041429995.1 Eschscholzia californica
CTTTTTACCCACTCAGTTTTACTCGTCGAGGTTTAAAATTATACCTCATGCCTTAGACTGTGTATGAATCTCATACTATGTCTTAGGTGACAGTTCAGTTTGACTACCGTGGTAGTCGGTTTTAAACTTTGCTAATTATCAATTAATTTGAAGACGGTTATCTTCAACCTTGATAATTTCTAATAACTTTTACTAGAGTTAAGGCTTTTAATTCTTTATGTAGTATTTGCAACAGTTCCCGGCTTAAACACTTTTAGCCTACTTTCCTTCCATGTCTGAAAGTTTGCTACGATGACATGTTCAATTTTGTACTACTTCATCCTTTAGCCTTCTAGGATGTACTAAGTAGTGTTTCGGTTTTCCAATCCGAATTCGGATGTTTAAATGCTAATCATGTCCAACATGATTGACTTTATGTTTTCGAACATAAATGTCTCTCTCATGCGTGCTAGCTCATCGGTGTCTTTTCAGACTCCGATTTTTGCAACGCCCTCTGTCATGAGTTTTTGGGTCGAAATTCTTTTAGACTTTCCGAGTCTTAGATTTTCTGTTTCGGATCTCAAGCATCTCAGCGTACTGAGTCTCTCTAATCCTATCATCCTTTTGATCTATGCTTATAGATCTTCAGATGCCCAAAATGGCATTTTATCCTTTTGTGTGTGGTCCTTTATTGAGTCAGTTCGTTACTGTTATACAACACCTTATGTCGTACTCAATCTTTTGTATGTACTCTGCATACGGACCCGGAAGGTTTGTTTACTCCCACTTACCTTCTTGAAATTTCGTGATTCAAGATTTTCTTCATTCCTCAGGAATCAAACTTCTTTGATTGCCTTTTGAATCGAAGATTCTAACTCTTGCGTGCTTTTAATCCGTCGATAGATTTCTTAAGCATGCTTGTGGACATAACTTGATTGGAAGAATCTTTATTCTTCTTGTCTCGTTTCGGGAAACATGAATGTTTCCATCCTTCTCAGTTTTCTATTTTGGAAAACCAATTTAGGTCTTCTGTTGACTTAAATTATCAAGCTTCATGTCTTGACGAGATATGGATTCCACGATGATTTTGGCTTCTAGCCAAAATCTAGAGTCAGTTTCCGTTTCTGCGCAGGTCTTTTATCTCTTCAGAAATAACCTTTATTTTCTGAGTCTTTAAGATTTTATTTTGACCTTTCAGGGCTTTTGAACAACAATTTGGAGTTATCTCAACTACTTTGAGATATTCTTTTAGAGACACTTTCACTCGCTTTGAGAGTTCTCCTGCGAATGACATTCGCTTTTGTGCGGTGGGTTTACAAGATCATATCTTTAACCTTTCCTTTTCCAAGGAGTCGCAGTTTGTTGCTCTTGGTCGAATTTAATCGTCTTGTACAAGTTTCATGATTGTTCTTCATGAAACTCCATGATTTTTCTCATGATCGAATTAAATCGACTTGTACTTTTCTCCCACTTATTCTTGTAATAATTAGTGTTTTTCTCCCAGATTACTAGGTGCGCTAATTATTAGAAGAATACTATCATGAGCAACAAACACTTTGTTCTCTTGATTGCTTGTGGAAAAAGCCCAAATTTCTTCTAAAGAAATTGCGTCAGACTTTAGCTAATTTTGTAATGCCTTTACAAGCTTAGACGGACTTTGGTAGTTTTGTGAGAAGCTATGTCTAGACTAATGGATTTTGGAGGATAGAGTTTGATTCGTGTTCTTCATCTTAATCCTTTTGGACACTCCAAATATGGATAGGTTAGAAGTACGTTTGAAGATCAATTTCTGTTTCTGACTCAAGACTTTCTTTCTTGTCAGTTTGATTCATGTTTTGGTTATAGTGGACCTGTTGTCCTCATCCCTTTCCGATGAACCTATCTTATAGGTTTTTGACCAAGTTTAGAATCTTTTGGTATAGTTTGTTAAATCTAGCACTTATTAACATCCCAATTTAGAAATAAAGTTCTTTATTGATTCTCCGTAATACTTAGTACAGAGATGATGTTAAAAAACTAGAAAAACTATTAATCTAGAATAGTGCCTAAAGTAGACTTCGATCCCTTTCAGCATCCTTAGCAGTCGAGGCTTCTGCTCCCTCTTGGATCTTGTCTTCTTTAGCCAAATACTCAGTTCCCAGCTGCGCCTGTACATTCACAATGATAGGGCAATTTTAGGTATCATATACCTAGGTTTGGGAATTTTACAGTATTTGATAAGTTAACTGTTTATACCTGAATTGGAAGCCACTGTTCCATTCCTTTTGTCCTCCAAGAACTTAGGGCAGTTTCTTTTCCAGTGGCCTTTGCCATCACAGTAGAAACATTTGGTGTCAGGAGGAGGACCTTTGTCTTTAGGTTTGGCAACTCGTTTGCCTTTTCCTTTTGACGCGGTTTTCTTCTTCTGTTTTCCACCTTTCTTGAACCCTTTGTCCTTTTGTACCATAAGAACGTCCTTCTTAGTCTCCACTATAGCGACGTCCTTTTCGGCTGTTAGAAGCATAGAATGAAGTTCCTCCAACGTTTTATCCCATCCATTCATGTTGTAGTTCATCTTAAACTGATTAAAACCACTATGGAGGGAGTGAAGGATAGTGTCGGTAGCCGTCTGTTGGCTATAAGGGAAACCTAGTTTAGCCAGCTTGCCCATGAGCCTGATCATTTGACGAACATGAGGCCCAACTGGTTTTCCCTTTTCAAGGCGCATGTCCATAATTGCTTTAGAGGTTTCAAACCTCTCCAATCTCGACTGTTTCTGGAACATTTCCCGAAGTTGTCGCATCATGGAGTAAGCATCCATGTCTATGAACTGCTCTTGCAGAGTCGGTTCCATGGTTGCTAGCATTAAGCAAGTTACAGGCTCTGCCTTTTTCCGCACACTCCTTTCTTCATCTATCTCTTCTTTAGTCGAATTATCATCCAATACAGGAATTGGAGTTTCTAGTACATGTTGTTTTCCTTCCATCCTGAGAACTATTCCCAGGTTCCTCTCCCAGTCAAGGAAGTTGTGCTCATTTAGCTTCTCCTTGTCGAGAAGTGAGCGGAAGTTGAAAATATCTTTTGTCATCTACATAAAAGAAATGGCAAAGTTTTAAACTCGTTATCATTTTTGAAAAACTTAGTTTTCCCACTGTAGGGTTTTATACCCTTCTACTAGTGTTTATAGCGGAAATATGACATCTAATGTCTACACTAGTATTCCCAGGATCACATGCAAAACTAGTAATTAATCTAATGGAGATAGTGGATTACCTTAATCGCTTTTCCCTCAAACTAGTTGAATTGATTGAAGAAGACCAAGAGCTTCAAGTGTAGCTCCTCTACTTGGGACACGAGCAATCAATTTGATCTCCCACCTTGTTGTATAGCTAGCACACCAATGGTGGTTGGATAATAAGAAGACCTTCTTCTTGCTTGACTAGATAGATAGTTAATGGGAATTAGCTCACTTTCTCCTCTCTACTTGATGTGGTAGAGTAAGAAAGCTTAGAGAGAAATTCCACACCTTATTCTCTGCCCTAAGAGTGTTTATATAGAACCCTAATAAGAATCCACCTCCTTTTAGGTTTCCCAAAACACCCTTTAGAATAAGATTTAGGGAAATAGTCGAAAATAGCAACTATTGGTATTTTCTCAATTCCCTAAGGAGATGACGTCCAAACCCAGCCAAAATTGGCAGATTTAATGTTCATAACATAAGGAAACGTCCCTCCAAAAATCAGCCCAATCCGAGCCCTAAAAGTGCCCGAATCGGCCTAGGCCCAAAAACCCTGCTTTTGGCCTTTTTGTACTATCTTTGCCTAATTCCTTTTTAGGCCTATGAGATATGTTTATGGGACACTCCCATGATTATATCTCACTCCCACTAGTCATATCCTAGATCAATTTGTCACTCTTATGTGTAACCCGTTGTAGGATCCGATCGAAGTTAGCCGCGAATTACTTCGTAATTCGACGATCGTAGTTGGTCTCTAGCTACAACTCTACGATCCCTAAATCAATCGGACTTGATGATCTTCCACATCAATTGTCCTATCCGACAAATTGTTCGCATTGTCACCTTGGTCGAAGGACATCTCCTTCAACTCCTTCAGACTCCCACTTGGACTTAGAACAAGTGCAATGCCTCGATTCCCGTGTCAATTTAGTATCCCATCTGATACGTCACGTCATTCAGACTTTCTTGATATCCGAGTACAACTGTAAAAGACAAACGATTAACTTTTAATCCGTTTGAGCGCGGCCACGCATTTTCAGTTGCTACTCATCAAGTGGCCTTGAGACACTTTGTACCTAATGTGATTAGGGTGACACAATCCATTCTTGCGCTCCCACTTAACTTCATGTCTATCCTGTCCTTCCCAGTGTCCGCCTTTATAACCTCCTTTTACGGCGCGGCGTTTAACGGAACCAAAGTCGGGCATTCCTTACATAAGATGAGTGGAGCACTCATGTTTTGAGGAATCTCTCCAATTGTCTTTATGAGAAGTATTGACGTTCATCACGAGTGATGTACTTCTCATTTGAGGGTTATCCAGTGTATAAACCTTTTACACACCCACGTAGTCGAATAGAATATACTATTCCTATAGCCCATGAAACTGCGCTATCCCATCGACTCCCGTGCTAGTCTTCGTGAGTCATTGTTGTCCATGCAATGACCTGGACCAGGGATTCGATAATAAATATTCCAAGTTCACTTAATAGGGTTTCATTCATCAGATCACGTATCTGACAAACCTATTCGGAATGTTTTATCATCAATGGACTGTCGTTTAAATACTAAACCAAATTTAGACGACTTGTGAAATAACTCTATTATTTCTGATAACGAGAGTTGTAAATCTGAGCCTCTTCCGTAAAACTCTTTTTACCCACTCAGTTTTACTCGTCGAGGTTTAAAATTATACCTCATGCCTTAGACTGTGTATGAATCTCATACTATGTCTTAGGTGACAGTTCAGTTTGACTACCGTGGTAGTCGGTTTTAAACTTTGCTAATTATCAATTAATTTGAAGACGGTTATCTTCAACCTTGATAATTTCTAATAACTTTTACTAGAGTTAAGGCTTTTAATTCTTTATGTAGTATTTGCAACAGTTCCCGGCTTAAACACTTTTAGCCTACTTTCCTTCCATGTCTGAAAGTTTGCTACGATGACATGTTCAATTTTGTACTACTTCATCCTTTAGCCTTCTAGGATGTACTAAGTAGTGTTTCGGTTTTCCAATCCGAATTCGGATGTTTAAATGCTAATCATGTCCAACATGATTGACTTTATGTTTTCGAACATAAATGTCTCTCTCATGCGTGCTAGCTCATCGGTGTCTTTTCAGACTCCGATTTTTGCAACGCCCTCTGTCATGAGTTTTTGGGTCGAAATTCTTTTAGACTTTCCGAGTCTTAGATTTTCTGTTTCGGATCTCAAGCATCTCAGCGTACTGAGTCTCTCTAATCCTATCATCCTTTTGATCTATGCTTATAGATCTTTAGATGCCCAAAATGGCATTTTATCCTTTTGTGTGTGGTCCTTTATTGAGTCAGTTCGTTACTGTTATACAACACCTTATGTCGTACTCAATCTTTTGTATGTACTCTGCATACGGACCCGGAAGGTTTGTTTACTCCCACTTACCTTCTTGAAATTTCGTGATTCAAGATTTTCTTCATTCCTCAGGAATCAAACTTCTTTGATTGCCTTTTGAATCGAAGATTCTAACTCTTGCGTGCTTTTAATCCGTCGATAGATTTCTTAAGCATGCTTGTGGACATAACTTGATTGGAAGAATCTTTATTCTTCTTGTCTCGTTTCGGGAAACATGAATGTTTCCATCCTTCTCAGTTTTCTATTTTGGAAAACCAATTTAGGTCTTCTGTTGACTTAAATTATCAAGCTTCATGTCTTGACGAGATATGGATTCCACGATGATTTTGGCTTCTAGCCAAAATCTAGAGTCAGTTTCCGTTTCTGCGCAGGTCTTTTATCTCTTCAGAAAAAACCTTTATTTTCTGTGTCTTTGAGATTTGACCTTTTAGGGCTTTTGAACAACAATTTGGAATTTTCTCAACTACTTTGAGATATTCCTTTAGAGACACTTTCACTTGTTTTGAGAGTTCTCCGGCGAATGACATTCGCTTTTGTGCGGTGGGTTTGTAAGATTATATCTTTAACCTTTCCTTTTCCAAGGAGTCGCAGTTTGTTGCTCTTGGTCGAATTTAATCGACTTGTACAAGTTTCATGATTGTTCTTCATGACCCTCCATGATTTTTCTCATGATCGAATTAAATCGACTTGTACTTTTCTCCCACTTATTCTTGTAATAATTAGTGTTTTCTCCCAGACTACTAGGTGTGCTAATTATTAGAAGAATACTATCATGAGCAACAAACACTTTGTTCTCTTGATTGGTTATGGAAGAAGCCCAAATTTCTTTTAAAAAAGAAATTGCGTCAGATATTAGCTAGTTTTGTAATGCTTTTACAAATTTAGCTTTAGACGGAATTTTGGTAAGTGTGAAAACAATCGTTTATAGAATATGTCCCAAAATATTCGGAAGACTGGCTTAAACCCATCTTTGATCGAATTATGCATAGCAATGTTCGATTGCTCCCACTGAATCCACCATCCGTCGGATGTGTTCCATGGAGCAGAGTTGGGAAACTGTTTCTCAACTCCTTTGATGGTTATCAAGTGTTTGACTCAAGTTTTCACTATCTTGTCAAAGTGATTCTTTACTTCGGTTTGTACTTTGTTTGAACCTTTCAAACATTCTGACTTATACTTTATGATTTGTACGTTTCCATACTTCATGAAGTTGTCAGAGTACGTATTTGAAGTTTCTCTCGTTAGCTTCTGCAAGTAAACTTATAGGTCTGCATAACACCGTATGAGTCCTAATAGATTACTAGTCTTTATGCCTTTTGAAAAGGGTGACTTTGTCAATTAGTCCTTAAGACCCAATTTACAATGCTGAAGTTTAATGAGTTTGAATCTCTTGATTTTAGCCATTATCAATGTTAACCTTCAGTTAATTTTATCACTGGTTTAAAACATCAGACGTTTCTAGAAGAACAAAATAATCACTATTAAGTTCTAAGCTAGATCAGTGTCTAAAAGAAGACTTCGATCCCTTTCAGCATCCCTAGCATCACTGCTTCTGCTCCCTCTTGGATCTTTACTTCTTTTAGTCAAGTATGTGATTTCCTTGAGCTCCCACTGAGCCGCTCATCTGGTCTTAAATACCTGATGAAGGAATTTTACGATACTTGTTTTTAACTTTGTTAACAAGGATACGGAATCGGAATTCATAATTCCATTCCTTTTGTCCTCCAAGTGCTAAAGGTAGTTTCCTTTTAAATGGTCTAGCCATTGTTCAGAAACATTCACAGTAATGAGAAATACTCTTGACCATGTACTCGGTAGCTGCTTTTCTTTGATCAAATGTTTGTCTCACTTGACTGATCCTTTTGCCCTTTTGAATCTGTTTCTTAGATTCTTTGTACCAAATCTCAAGAACCTTTCTTAGACTGGATATTCCCGTATGTTCTGCTCAGTTTGTTTGTAACAACCTGAGTGACTCATCTAAGGTCTTATCTATCTTTGTTCAATCAATATTGAATTGGGTGATAGATGTATTCTGTTGTCTTCCGTTAGGATGACTTTCAGATTGCCTTGGAGGTCTCGTACCTCTCCATTTATGACTTCTGTGGGAAATTCTTCCTCAGTTTGTCTTAATGGTTATGCTAGCATTCATTATTCTTCCAAAGAGAATGTTATACGATTGCTTGCAAATGGCTTTTGACCTTCTCTTGTATGAGTCAACATTGGGATTGGGTATTCTAGTGACCTTCCTTTTGAATCTGAGAATTATTCTCGGATTCATTCTTCCATTCTAGGAAGTGGATCAACACCTCCCTTAGGTGTGATTCAATGTTGAAATCGTTTGTGTCATCTTAAAACTACATAAAGAAATGGCAAAGTTTTAAACTCGTTATCATTTTGAAAAACTTAGTTTTCCCACATTATTCAATAAAAATCGTCCCCGATTGAATAAGTGATTCCAAGACCCCAGTTCTTCGGAGTAAAGCGGACGAAGGCCCTACCCTTTGACTCCGTCGTTCCGGGTGAGTGAACTACTTCACTGATCATACCTTATGACTCTTGGTTGATAGATTTCATTAATGAATGACTAATCTATCCTTTTGCCTCGAGTATCCAAGACTCTCTTGCTGATCTCGTTGAGTAGAACCATTTAGACGTGTAGGCCTCTTCTATAGACCTACCCGCATTGTCCCAAGGTAGAGGAGGTACTCTGCGAAGGCCGACCCACCTTCCTCGAACAAGGGCGCAACGAGTGTCTTAATCTGGATAGGCGATTACTCAAGATTACTTTTGGGGACTTTTACGCTAGTCTGGCGTTTGTTATAGTGAACTATTTAGCCTAACTAACATCCACGACATAAAGCGTAAATAAGTAAGTAAATGCGCGCGAGAAAGTAAATCAAGCAGACATGGATCCTAGTATGGCCCCTAACCTAGAAGATCTAATCTCCTTTGGTTTTCTTCTTGTTTCGCCTTTTGGTTCGTCTAGATCTCCATCCTTGAACCTCCATTGATTTCTCCCACTCGCCTTTGGATTCCATCCTTGAGTTTTCTTCAATGGACTCATTGACCCTAAACTCTAATTACAAGACTCTAACGATTCGCAGATCGTATAAACTTGAAATTAAAATTAATTACAAAGCATGCACCCATCCGTGCTTAAAACAAGAATAAAGATATAAATCTATGGCCATACTAGTTTCCCGCATTCACATCACATGCAATCATATAATATATCAAGGCTAAGAATTATATATGCATGATTATCTTGGGAGATACTTTTGTTGACATCACATGTCACATTACGGACCTTAAGTCTAAATTCGAAGAATTCAACTAGTGGTGCGTTCCGGTTTTATCTTTTATGATTTCTAAAATCATCTTTAAGAAAAACTCCGTTTCGGGTTTTGAAAGCCCGGGTCAATTTCGGAAAAACATTGGTTCGATTCTTAATGATTTCATAAATCAATTTAAAGAGAAATCCGTTTTGGCCTTCTGGATGGCCCGGATTGATTTTGGAATTATTTGGTTGGAATCGGAAGAAATTTTGGCAAAAACTCCCACTCGAATGATGGTTCCTTTTTGTGGTCCGAAAAGCCTCGAAAAAGCCCGGGACAAGTCCTAGACAAGTCCCGGCCCAAGCCCAGAAAAGGGCTCGGACAAGGTCCGGACATAGCACGGCCCATAGGCCGGCATGTCCTGGCCGAAGCCTATCAAGGCCTGGTCTCGTCCTGGCCGGAGCCAGGACGCTAGTCCATGTACCAGACGCGTCCTAGACGTGTCTGATGCTGGACCGGACCAGCACTAGGTGTCTCGGACTAGTCCGAGACACCCAGAACCTCCCAGACGCGTCTCCAAGACGCGTCTGGTCGAGTGCTCTGGACGCGTCCTAGACGCGTCCAGGAAGCTCCCTCCGCAGCTGCTGGTCGCGTCTCCAAGACGCGTCCCAACAGCTGCTCTGGACGCGTCTTCAAGACGCGTCCAGAAGCTTCTGTCGCAGCTGCTGGTCGCGTCCTAGACGCGTCTCAGCAGCTGCTCTGGATGCGTCCAGAGGACGCATCCAGGAGCTCCCGGTCCGGCCAGGAAGCTTCCTGGCCGGACACTAGGGTTTTTCAAAACCCTAGTTTCCAAAAATTTTTTTTTTTTTTTTTTTCTTTTGCAACTCTAAGTTGCTATTTTCCAAATTTAAAACTTTTCTTAAAATTTTGAAATCTTTTAGAACACTTCTAAAATTTTTACAAAACTTGTAGAAACTTTTAAAATTTCCAAATTTTGTTTTGAGAGTTTCCCAAAACTCAAAACACTTCTTTTTAGAACACTTCTAAAATTCCAAAAATCTTTGTTTTTCAAAAGTTTCCAAAACTTGAAAACAACTCTTAATCAAACCAATTTTGGATCAAAGTCTAGGTTTTTGAAAACTTTTCAAAGAACAATTTTGAAATCTATTTGAAAAATTCTTGAATCCCATTCAAAATCAATCAATTTCTTATGTTTAAAACTCTTTTAAACATAACTATCAACTTAATC
This sequence comes from Eschscholzia californica, assembly GCF_041429995.1. NCBI lineage: Eukaryota > Viridiplantae > Streptophyta > Magnoliopsida > Ranunculales > Papaveraceae > Eschscholzia > Eschscholzia californica. Next base: position 67,610 of record NW_028238481.1, read on the forward strand.
AAGCATGGATTAGTCCGAAATTCAATCTAATTGAGTTTTAAAACACTTTTAATCATCAATTTGATTCTTAATTTGAAATTCATTGAATCCCATTCAATATTATCAAATTGTGAGTTTAAATAGTTTTAAAACACTTTTAAAATATTTTTATAAACTCAATTTATCAAACTATCAATTATATCTAATATGAACTAGTTCGATTCTTAGTAAAAACTAGTTAATAGCAAGAGGCTCTGACGCCACTGTAGGGTTTTATACCCTTCTACTAGTGTTTATAGCGGAAATATGACATCTAATGTCTACACTAGTATTCCCAGGATCACATGCAAAACTAGTAATTAATCTAATGGAGATAGTGGATTACCTTAATCGCTTTTCCCTCAAACTAGTTGAATTGATTGAAGAAGACCAAGAGCTTCAAGTGTAGCTCCTCTACTTGGGACACGAGCAATCAATTTGATCTCCCACCTTGTTGTATAGCTAGCACACCAATGGTGGTTGGATAATAAGAAGACCTTCTTCTTGCTTGACTAGATAGATAGTTAATGGGAATTAGCTCACTTTCTCCTCTCTACTTGATGTGGTAGAGTAAGAAAGCTTAGAGAGAAATTCCACACCTTATTCTCTGCCCTAAGAGTGTTTATATAGAACCCTAATAAGAATCCACCTCCTTTTAGGTTTCCCAAAACACCCTTTAGAATAAGATTTAGGGAAATAGTCGAAAATAGCAACTATTGGTATTTTCTCAATTCCCTAAGGAGATGACGTCCAAACCCAGCCAAAATTGGCAGATTTAATGTTCATAACATAAGGAAACGTCCCTCCAAAAATCAGCCCAATCCGAGCCCTAAAAGTGCCCGAATCGGCCTAGGCCCAAAAACCCTGCTTTTGGCCTTTTTGTACTATCTTTGCCTAATTCCTTTTTAGGCCTATGAGATATGTTTATGGGACACTCCCATGATTATATCTCACTCCCACTAGTCATATCCTAGATCAATTTGTCACTCTTATGTGTAACCCGTTGTAGGATCCGATCGAAGTTAGCCGCGAATTACTTCGTAATTCGACGATCGTAGTTGGTCTCTAGCTACAACTCTACGATCCCTAAATCAATCGGACTTGATGATCTTCCACATCAATTGTCCTATCCGACAAATTGTTCGCATTGTCACCTTGGTCGAAGGACATCTCCTTCAACTCCTTCACCCACATTATTCAATAAAAATCGTCCCCGATTGAATAAGTGATTCCAAGACCCCAGTTCTTCGGAGTAAAGCGGACGAAGGCCCTACCCTTTGACTCCGTCGTTCCGGGTGAGTGAACTACTTCACTGATCATACCTTATGACTCTTGGTTGATAGATTTCATTAATGAATGACTAATCTATCCTTTTGCCTCGAGTATCCAAGACTCTCTTGCTGATCTCGTTGAGTAGAACCATTTAGACGTGTAGGCCTCTTCTATAGACCTACCCGCATTGTCCCAAGGTAGAGGAGGTACTCTGCGAAGGCCGACCCACCTTCCTCGAACAAGGGCGCAACGAGTGTCTTAATCTGGATAGGCGATTACTCAAGATTACTTTTGGGGACTTTTACGCTAGTCTGGCGTTTGTTATAGTGAACTATTTAGCCTAACTAACATCCACGACATAAAGCGTAAATAAGTAAGTAAATGCGCGCGAGAAAGTAAATCAAGCAGACATGGATCCTAGTATGGCCCCTAACCTAGAAGATCTAATCTCCTTTGGTTTTCTTCTTGTTTCGCCTTTTGGTTCGTCTAGATCTCCATCCTTGAACCTCCATTGATTTCTCCCACTCGCCTTTGGATTCCATCCTTGAGTTTTCTTCAATGGACTCATTGACCCTAAACTCTAATTACAAGACTCTAACGATTCGCAGATCGTATAAACTTGAAATTAAAATTAATTACAAAGCATGCACCCATCCGTGCTTAAAACAAGAATAAAGATATAAATCTATGGCCATACTAGTTTCCCGCATTCACATCACATGCAATCATATAATATATCAAGGCTAAGAATTATATATGCATGATTATCTTGGGAGATACTTTTGTTGACATCACATGTCACATTACGGACCTTAAGTCTAAATTCGAAGAATTCAACTAGTGGTGCGTTCCGGTTTTATCTTTTATGATTTCTAAAATCATCTTTAAGAAAAACTCCGTTTCGGGTTTTGAAAGCCCGGGTCAATTTCGGAAAAACATTGGTTCGATTCTTAATGATTTCATAAATCAATTTAAAGAGAAATCCGTTTTGGCCTTCTGGATGGCCCGGATTGATTTTGGAATTATTTGGTTGGAATCGGAAGAAATTTTGGCAAAAACTCCCACTCGAATGATGGTTCCTTTTTATGGTCCGAAAAGCCT
>NW_028238481.1:75000-77500 GCF_041429995.1 Eschscholzia californica
ATGATGTCCCATGCGCGTCCCGTGCCGTCCGAGCCTCACCAAGGCCGTCCCATGCGCGTCCCGTGCCGTCCGAGCCTCACCAAGGCCGTCCCATGCGCGTCTCGTGCCGTCCCGAGCTGTGCCGAGGCCGTCCCGTGCTGTCCCATGCCGTCCCGAGCCTCGCCAAGGCCGTCCCGTGCCGTCCGAGCTGTGCCGAGGCCGTCCCGTGCCGTCCCGTGCTGTCCCATGCCGTCCCGAGCCTCGCCAAGGCCGTCCCGTGCCGTCCGAGCTGTGCCGAGGCCGTCCCGTGCCGTCCCGTGCTGTCCCATGCCGTCCCGAGCCTCGCCAAGGCCGTCCCGTGCCGTCCGAGCTGTGCCGAGGCCGTCCCGTGCCGTCCCGTGCTGTCCCATGCCGTCCCGAGCCTCGCCAAGGCCGTCCCATGCGCGTCCCGTGCCGTCCGAGCTGTGCCGAGGCCGTCCCGTGCTGTCCCATGCCGTCCCGAGCCTCGCCAAGGCCGTCCCATGCGCGTCCCGTGCCGTCCGAGCCTCACAAAGGCCGTCCCAGGCCGTCCCGTGCCGTCCCATGCGCGTCCCGTGCCGTCCGAGCCTCACCAGGGCCGTGACATGCCGTCCCGAGCCTGACCAAGGCCGTCCCGAGCCTCACCAAGGCCGTCCCATGCGCGTCCCGAGCTGTCCCATGCCGTCCCGAGCCTTAGCAAGGCCGTCCCATTCGCGTCCCGTGCTGTCCCATGCCGTCCCGAGCCTTAGCAAGGCCGTCCCATTCGCGTCCCGTGCCGTCCCATGCGCGTCCCGTGCTGTCCCGTGCCGTCCCGAGCCTGACCAATGCTGTCCCGTGCGCGTCCCATTCTTTTGGCTCGGCTGGCCCGTGCATTCTATGGGGTCGTGGGACATTTCGAAATCCACCCGGGCCATTTCGACTCTCTCTTCATTAATACTATTGAGGTATTATTTATGAATTATTGGAGAAAAGAAACGGAAGAAAATATTTTTTTTTCTATTTTTTATGAATTTTCCGGTGTTTATTCACTTAAAAATTCATAGAAAAATAAATATTTATCGGAATCGCTATTATAATATATCAAAAAAATCCTTGCGAAAAGACCTTTCCAACGAGTATAAGTTTGCTGGATTCCGACGAGTAACGAAGGAGTAAAGGCCCAGTATGCTTGGTTAAAAAATTGATGTTTCCTTGTGAAAATAGGAAAAACAATAACTTTGCACTATAAGGGGGAGGGTTGAGCTCCTTCCCCAGAGCGTGCACAGCACTTGTGCTGGCACGTTCCCTAGTGCTCGCCAAGCACCATAGGGCATCCAAAGGGCAAAGCTCGGCCTACTACATGATGGGAAGCTTCTAATATGTCGGAATACGAAGAGATTTCGTGCGACCCGAAGCTCGGCTCGGGCGTCCCGGCCTGTGCCGAGCTGTGCCGAGCGCGTCCCAGGCCGTCCCGAGCCAAGTCTCGGGCGTCCCAGGCCGGCCCGAGCAAAGTCTCGGACGTCCCAGGCCGTCCCGAGCTGTGTCGAGGCCGTCCCAGGGCGTCCCGAGCTGGAGCGAGGGCGTCCCAGGCCGTCCCGAGCCAAGTCTCGGGCGTCCCAGGCCGTCCCGAGCAAAGTCTCGGACGTCCCAGGCCGTCCCGAGCAAAGTCTCGGGCGTCCCAGGCCGTCCCGAGCTGTGCCGAGGCCGTCCCAGGCCGTCCCGAGCTGTGGCAAGGGCGTCCCAGGCCGTCCCGAGCAAAGTCTCGGGCGTCCCATGCCGTCCCGAGCTGTGGCAAGGGCGTCCCAGGCCGTCCCGTGCTGTGCCGAGGCCGTCCCGAGCCTAGTCTCGGGCGTCCCAGGCCGTCCCGAGCTATGGCGAGGGCGTCCCAGGCCGTCCCGAGCCAAGTCTCGGGCGTACCTGGCCGTCTCGAGCTGTAGCGAGGGCGTCCCATGCCGTCCCGGGATGTCCCATGCGCGTCCCGTGCCGGCCCGAGCAACAGCTCGGGCGTCCCGTGCCTCGGCCCTTCCAAGTGGTGCTTCGTCGGACATCTCGATATCCACTCGAGCATTTTCGACCATTCTCCATATGTGGGTGTGTGGGTATTTATCAGGAATATTGGAGAAAGAATCGGGAAAAAAATATTTTTTTTCTATTTTTTTTGAATTTTTAATTGTTTATTCACTTAAAAATTCATAAAAAAATAAATATTTATCGGAATCGCTATTATTATATATCAAAAGAATCCTTGTGAAAAGACCTTTCCAACGAATGCAAGTTTGTTGGATTTGGACGAGTAACGAAGGAGCAAAGGCCGAGTATGCTTGGTTAAAAATTTGATGTTTCCTTGTGAAAATAGGGAAAACAATAACTTTGCACTATATAGGGGAGGGGTGAGCTCCCTCCCCAGGCCGTGCACAGCCCTTGGGCTGGCAGGTGCCTTGGCCCTTGGGATGCAACATAAGGCATCCCAAGGGCAAAGCTCGGCACGGGGGTGGATGGGAAGCTTCCAAGAGTTGCCCAACTC
>NW_028238482.1:20000-22500 GCF_041429995.1 Eschscholzia californica
GGGACGGCCAGGTACGCCCGAGACTTGGCTCGGGACGGCCTGGGACGCCCTCGCCATAGCTCGGGACGGCCTGGGACGCCCGAGACTAGGCTCGGGACGGCCTCGGCACAGCTCGGGACGGCCTGGGACGCCCTTGCCACAGCTCGGGACGGCATGGGACGCCCGAGACTTTGCTCGGGACGGCCTGGGACGCCCTTGCCACAGCTCGGGACGGCCTGGGACGCCCGAGACTTTGCTCGGGACGGCCTGGGACGGCCTCGGCACAGCTCGGGACGGCCTGGGACGCCCGAGACTTTGCTCGGGACGGCCTGGGACGTCCGAGACTTTGCTCGGGACGGCCTGGGACGTCCGAGACTTTGCTCGGGACGGCCTGGGACGCCCGAGACTTGGCTCGGGACGGCCTGGGACGCCCTCGCTACAGCTCGGGACGCCCGAGACTTGGCTCGGGACGGCCTGGGACGCCCGAGACTTGGCTCGGGACGGCCTGGGACGCCCGAGACTTGGCTCGGGACGGCCTGGGACGCGCTCGGCACAGCTCGGGACAGGCCGGGACGCCCGAGCCGAGCTTCGGGTCGCACGAAATCTCTTCGTATTCCGACATATTAGAAGCTTCCCATCATGTAGTAGGCCGAGCTTTGCCCTTTGGATGCCCTATGGTGCTTGGCGAGCACTAGGGAACGTGCCAGCACAAGTGCTGTGCACGCTCTGGGGAAGGAGCTCAACCCTCCCCCTTATAGTGCAAAGTTATTGTTTTGCCTATTTTCACAAGGAAACATCAATTTTTTAACCAAGCATACTGGGCCTTTACTCCTTCGTTACTCGTCGGAATCCAGCAAACTTATACTCGTTGGAAAGGCCTTTTCGCAAGGATTTTTTTGATATATTATAATAGCGATTCCGATAAATATTTATTTTTCTATGAATTTTTAAGTGAATAAACACCGGAAAATTCATAAAAAATAGAAAAAAAAATATTTTCTTCCGTTTCTTTTCTCCAATAATTCATAAATAATACCTCAATAGTATAAATGAAGAGAGAGTCGAAATGGCCCGGGTGGGTTTCGAAATGTCCCACGACCCCATAGAATGCACGGGCCAGCCGAGCCAAAGCAGGGGACGCGCATGGGACAGCAGGGGACGCGCACGGGACAGCGTCCCTATGGCTCGGGACGGCATGGGACAGTACGGGACGCCCTTGGTAAAGCTCGGGAATCCCATCGGACGCGCATGGGACGGCCTTGCTAAGGCTCGGGACGGGCTTGCTAAGGCTCGGGACGGATGGGACAGCACGGGACGCGCATCGGACGGCCTTGCTAAGGCTCGGGACGGCATGGAACAGCACGGGACGGCCTTGGTGAGGCTCGGGACGGCATGGGACAGCACGGGACGGCCTTGGTGAGGCTCGGGACGGCATGGGACAGCACGGGACGGCCTTGGTAAGGCTCGGGACGGCATGGGACAGCACGGGACGGCCTTGGTAAGGCTCGGGACGGCATGGGACAGCACGGGACGGCCTTGGTGAGGCACGGGACGGCCTCGGTGAGGCTCGGGACGGCATGGGACAGCACGGGACGGCCTTGCTAAGGCTCGGGATGGCCTGGGACGGCCTTGGTGAGGCTTGGACGGCACGGGACGCGCATGGGACAGCATGTGACGGCCTTGGTAAGGCTGGGCACGGCATGGGACGCACATGGGACACCTTATGGGGATCATCAAGGGACGTTGCACGGGACATTCTTAGCCATGAAGGGCCTTCACATGGGACATCTTAGGAGTCAAGAGCCGGCACATGGGACAATGGAGTTCACACGCACGGAACACTTCGGCTACTTCCGTTCGGAACGTCGTGGGATCTTTATGTCCCCATTAGCACCGACGCATCAACATGCTAGGAAGCTAGGTCCGAACTTCTCGAAGTGTCGATGGCACTTGGACGGATACGCATCCGATCCGATGTTATGATGATGTACTTTCTCCGATATCGATGTCGGGGTGTATTCCGATGTTATGATGTACTTTCTCCGAGATCGATGGGACGACCTTGGTAAGGCATGGGTCGGCCTTGGTAAGGCTCGGACGGCACGGGACGCGCATGGGACGGCCTTAGTAAGGCTCGGGACAAAATGGGACAGCACGGGACGCCATGGGACGGCCTTGGTAAGGCTCGGGACGGCCTGGGACGGCCTTAGTAAGGCTCGGGACAGCACGGGACGTCCTTGGTAAGGCTCGGGACGGCATGGGACAGCGCGGGACGCCATGGGACGGCCTTGGTGAGGCTCGGACGGCACGGGACGCGCATGGGACGGCCTTAGTAAGGCTCGGGACAAAATGCGACGGCACGGGACGCCATGAGACGGCCTTGGTGAGGCTCGGACGGCACGGGACGCGCATGGGACGGCCTTAGTAAGGCTCGGGACAAAATGCGACAGCAAGGGACGCCATGGGACGGCCTTGGTGAGGCTCGGACGGCACGGGACGCGCATGGGACGGCCTTACTAAG
>NW_028238482.1:52500-55000 GCF_041429995.1 Eschscholzia californica
CGCTACAGCTCGGGACGGCCAGGTACGCCCGAGACTTGGCTCGGGACGGCCTGGGACGCCCTCGCCATAGCTCGGGACGGCCTGGGACGCCCGAGACTAGGCTCGGGACGGCCTCGGCACAGCTCGGGACGGCCTGGGACGCCCTTGCCACTGCTCGGGACGGCATGGGACGCCCGAGACTTTGCTCGGGACGGCCTGGGACGCCCTTGCCACAGCTCGGGACGGCCTGGGACGCCCGAGACTTTGCTCGGGACGGCCTGGGACGGCCTCGGCACAGCTCGGGACGGCCTGGGACGCCCGAGACTTTGCTCGGGACGGCCTGGGACGTCCGAGACTTTGCTCGGGACGGCCTGGGACGTCCGAGACTTTGCTCGGGACGGCCTGGGACGCCCGAGACTTGGCTCGGGACGGCCTGGGACGCCCTCGCTACAGCTCGGGACGCCCGAGACTTGGCTCGGGACGGCCTGGGACGCCCGAGACTTGGCTCGGGACGGCCTGGGACGCCCGAGACTTGGCTCGGGACGGCCTGGGACGCGCTCGGCACAGCTCGGGACAGGCCGGGACGCCCGAGCCGAGCTTCGGGTCGCACGAAATCTCTTCGTATTCCGACATATTAGAAGCTTCCCATCATGTAGTAGGCCGAGCTTTGCCCTTTGGATGCCCTATGGTGCTTGGCGAGCACTAGGGAACGTGCCAGCACAAGTGCTGTGCACGCTCTGGGGAAGGAGCTCAACCCTCCCCCTTATAGTGCAAAGTTATTGTTTTGCCTATTTTCACAAGGAAACATCAATTTTTTAACCAAGCATACTGGGCCTTTACTCCTTCGTTACTCGTCGGAATCCAGCAAACTTATACTCGTTGGAAAGGCCTTTTCGCAAGGATTTTTTTGATATATTATAATAGCGATTCCGATAAATATTTATTTTTCTATGAATTTTTAAGTGAATAAACACCGGAAAATTCATAAAAAATAGAAAAAAAAATATTTTCTTCCGTTTCTTTTCTCCAATAATTCATAAATAATACCTCAATAGTATAAATGAAGAGAGAGTCGAAATGGCCCGGGTGGGTTTCGAAATGTCCCACGACCCCATAGAATGCACGGGCCAGCCGAGCCAAAGCAGGGGACGCGCATGGGACAGCAGGGGACGCGCACGGGACAGCGTCCCTATGGCTCGGGACGGCATGGGACAGTACGGGACGCCCTTGGTAAAGCTCGGGAATCCCATCGGACGCGCATGGGACGGCCTTGCTAAGGCTCGGGACGGGCTTGCTAAGGCTCGGGACGGATGGGACAGCACGGGACGCGCATCGGACGGCCTTGCTAAGGCTCGGGACGGCATGGAACAGCACGGGACGGCCTTGGTGAGGCTCGGGACGGCATGGGACAGCACGGGACGGCCTTGGTGAGGCTCGGGACGGCATGGGACAGCACGGGACGGCCTTGGTAAGGCTCGGGACGGCATGGGACAGCACGGGACGGCCTTGGTAAGGCTCGGGACGGCATGGGACAGCACGGGACGGCCTTGGTGAGGCACGGGACGGCCTCGGTGAGGCTCGGGACGGCATGGGACAGCACGGGACGGCCTTGCTAAGGCTCGGGATGGCCTGGGACGGCCTTGGTGAGGCTTGGACGGCACGGGACGCGCATGGGACAGCATGTGACGGCCTTGGTAAGGCTGGGCACGGCATGGGACGCACATGGGACACCTTATGGGGATCATCAAGGGACGTTGCACGGGACATTCTTAGCCATGAAGGGCCTTCACATGGGACATCTTAGGAGTCAAGAGCCGGCACATGGGACAATGGAGTTCACACGCACGGAACACTTCGGCTACTTCCGTTCGGAACGTCGTGGGATCTTTATGTCCCCATTAGCACCGACGCATCAACATGCTAGGAAGCTAGGTCCGAACTTCTCGAAGTGTCGATGGCACTTGGACGGATACGCATCCGATCCGATGTTATGATGATGTACTTTCTCCGATATCGATGTCGGGGTGTATTCCGATGTTATGATGTACTTTCTCCGAGATCGATGGGACGACCTTGGTAAGGCATGGGTCGGCCTTGGTAAGGCTCGGACGGCACGGGACGCGCATGGGACGGCCTTAGTAAGGCTCGGGACAAAATGGGACAGCACGGGACGCCATGGGACGGCCTTGGTAAGGCTCGGGACGGCCTGGGACGGCCTTAGTAAGGCTCGGGACAGCACGGGACGTCCTTGGTAAGGCTCGGGACGGCATGGGACAGCGCGGGACGCCATGGGACGGCCTTGGTGAGGCTCGGACGGCACGGGACGCGCATGGGACGGCCTTAGTAAGGCTCGGGACAAAATGCGACGGCACGGGACGCCATGAGACGGCCTTGGTGAGGCTCGGACGGCACGGGACGCGCATGGGACGGCCTTAGTAAGGCTCGGGACAAAATGCGACAGCAAGGGACGCCATGGGACGGCCTTGGTGAGGCTCGGACGGCACGGGACGCGCATGGGACG
>NW_028238482.1:85000-87500 GCF_041429995.1 Eschscholzia californica
ATGGGACGCCCTCGCTACAGCTCGGGACGGCCAGGTACGCCCGAGACTTGGCTCGGGACGGCCTGGGACGCCCTCGCCATAGCTCGGGACGGCCTGGGACGCCCGAGACTAGGCTCGGGACGGCCTCGGCACAGCTCGGGACGGCCTGGGACGCCCTTGCCACAGCTCGGGACGGCATGGGACGCCCGAGACTTTGCTCGGGACGGCCTGGGACGCCCTTGCCACAGCTCGGGACGGCCTGGGACGCCCGAGACTTTGCTCGGGACGGCCTGGGACGGCCTCGGCACAGCTCGGGACGGCCTGGGACGCCCGAGACTTTGCTCGGGACGGCCTGGGACGTCCGAGACTTTGCTCGGGACGGCCTGGGACGTCCGAGACTTTGCTCGGGACGGCCTGGGACGCCCGAGACTTGGCTCGGGACGGCCTGGGACGCCCTCGCTACAGCTCGGGACGCCCGAGACTTGGCTCGGGACGGCCTGGGACGCCCGAGACTTGGCTCGGGACGGCCTGGGACGCCCGAGACTTGGCTCGGGACGGCCTGGGACGCGCTCGGCACAGCTCGGGACAGGCCGGGACGCCCGAGCCGAGCTTCGGGTCGCACGAAATCTCTTCGTATTCCGACATATTAGAAGCTTCCCATCATGTAGTAGGCCGAGCTTTGCCCTTTGGATGCCCTATGGTGCTTGGCGAGCACTAGGGAACGTGCCAGCACAAGTGCTGTGCACGCTCTGGGGAAGGAGCTCAACCCTCCCCCTTATAGTGCAAAGTTATTGTTTTGCCTATTTTCACAAGGAAACATCAATTTTTTAACCAAGCATACTGGGCCTTTACTCCTTCGTTACTCGTCGGAATCCAGCAAACTTATACTCGTTGGAAAGGCCTTTTCGCAAGGATTTTTTTGATATATTATAATAGCGATTCCGATAAATATTTATTTTTCTATGAATTTTTAAGTGAATAAACACCGGAAAATTCATAAAAAATAGAAAAAAAAATATTTTCTTCCGTTTCTTTTCTCCAATAATTCATAAATAATACCTCAATAGTATAAATGAAGAGAGAGTCGAAATGGCCCGGGTGGGTTTCGAAATGTCCCACGACCCCATAGAATGCACGGGCCAGCCGAGCCAAAGCAGGGGACGCGCATGGGACAGCAGGGGACGCGCACGGGACAGCGTCCCTATGGCTCGGGACGGCATGGGACAGTACGGGACGCCCTTGGTAAAGCTCGGGAATCCCATCGGACGCGCATGGGACGGCCTTGCTAAGGCTCGGGACGGGCTTGCTAAGGCTCGGGACGGATGGGACAGCACGGGACGCGCATCGGACGGCCTTGCTAAGGCTCGGGACGGCATGGAACAGCACGGGACGGCCTTGGTGAGGCTCGGGACGGCATGGGACAGCACGGGACGGCCTTGGTGAGGCTCGGGACGGCATGGGACAGCACGGGACGGCCTTGGTAAGGCTCGGGACGGCATGGGACAGCACGGGACGGCCTTGGTAAGGCTCGGGACGGCATGGGACAGCACGGGACGGCCTTGGTGAGGCACGGGACGGCCTCGGTGAGGCTCGGGACGGCATGGGACAGCACGGGACGGCCTTGCTAAGGCTCGGGATGGCCTGGGACGGCCTTGGTGAGGCTTGGACGGCACGGGACGCGCATGGGACAGCATGTGACGGCCTTGGTAAGGCTGGGCACGGCATGGGACGCACATGGGACACCTTATGGGGATCATCAAGGGACGTTGCACGGGACATTCTTAGCCATGAAGGGCCTTCACATGGGACATCTTAGGAGTCAAGAGCCGGCACATGGGACAATGGAGTTCACACGCACGGAACACTTCGGCTACTTCCGTTCGGAACGTCGTGGGATCTTTATGTCCCCATTAGCACCGACGCATCAACATGCTAGGAAGCTAGGTCCGAACTTCTCGAAGTGTCGATGGCACTTGGACGGATACGCATCCGATCCGATGTTATGATGATGTACTTTCTCCGATATCGATGTCGGGGTGTATTCCGATGTTATGATGTACTTTCTCCGAGATCGATGGGACGACCTTGGTAAGGCATGGGTCGGCCTTGGTAAGGCTCGGACGGCACGGGACGCGCATGGGACGGCCTTAGTAAGGCTCGGGACAAAATGGGACAGCACGGGACGCCATGGGACGGCCTTGGTAAGGCTCGGGACGGCCTGGGACGGCCTTAGTAAGGCTCGGGACAGCACGGGACGTCCTTGGTAAGGCTCGGGACGGCATGGGACAGCGCGGGACGCCATGGGACGGCCTTGGTGAGGCTCGGACGGCACGGGACGCGCATGGGACGGCCTTAGTAAGGCTCGGGACAAAATGCGACGGCACGGGACGCCATGAGACGGCCTTGGTGAGGCTCGGACGGCACGGGACGCGCATGGGACGGCCTTAGTAAGGCTCGGGACAAAATGCGACAGCAAGGGACGCCATGGGACGGCCTTGGTGAGGCTCGGACGGCACGGGAC
>NW_028238483.1:0-2500 GCF_041429995.1 Eschscholzia californica
GCATACCAAGGCCGTCCCTTGCGCGTCCCGTGCTGTCCCGTGCCGTCCTGAGCCTTACAAGGCCGTCGCATGCGCCTCCCGTGCCGTCCGAGCCTCACCAAGGCCGTCCCATGCGCGTCTCGTGCCGTCCCATGGCGTCCCGAGCCTTACAAGGCCGACCCACGCCTTACGAAGGTCGTCCCATGCCTTACAAGGCCGTCCCATGCGCGTCCCGTGCCTTACAAGACCGTCCCATGCCTTACGAAGGCCATCCCATGCGCGTCCCATGCCTTAGCAAGGCCGACCCATGCCTTACCAAGGCCGAACCATGCCTTACCAAGGCCGTCCCATCGATCTCGGAGAAAGTACATCATCATGACATCGGAATACGGCCCCAACATCAATCTCGGAGAAAGTACATCATCATAACATCGGATCGGATGTGTATCCATCGAAGTTCCATCGACACTTCGAGAAGATCGAACATAGCTTCCTAGCATGTTAAAGGTTCGGTGCTAATGGGGACATAAAGATCCCACGACGTTCCAAACGAAAGTAAAGTGTTCCGTGCGTGTGAACTACGTTGTCCCATGTGCCGGCTCTCGACTCCTAAGATGTCCCATGTAAATGCCCTTCGTGGGAAAGAATGTCCCGTGCAACGTCCCTTGATGATCCCCATAAGGTGTCCCATGTGCGTCCCATGATGTCCCATGCGCGTCCCGTGCCGTCCGAGCCTCACCAAGGCCGTCCCATGCGCGTCCCGTGCCGTCCGAGCCTCACCAAGGCCGTCCCATGCGCGTCCCGTGCCGTCCGAGCCTCACCAAGGCCGTCCCATGCGCGTCTCGTGCCGTCCCGAGCTGTGCCGAGGCCGTCCCGTGCTGTCCCATGCCGTCCCGAGCCTCGCCAAGGCCGTCCCGTGCCGTCCGAGCTGTGCCGAGGCCGTCCCGTGCCGTCCGAGCTGTGCCGAGGCCGTCCCGTGCTGTCCCATGCCGTCCCGAGCCTCGCCAAGGCCGTCCCGTGCCGTCCGAGCTGTGCCGAGGCCGTTCCGTGCCGTCCCGTGCTGTCCCATGCCGTCCCGAGCCTCGCCAAGGCCGTCCCGTGCCGTCCGAGCTGTGCCGAGGCCGTCCCGTGCTGTCCCATGCCGTCCCGAGCCTCGCCAAGGCCGTCCCATGCGCGTCCCGTGCCGTCCGAGCCTCAAGTAGGCCGTCCCAGGCCGTCCCGTGCCGTCCCATGCGCGTCCCGTGCCGTCCGAGCCTCACCAGGGCCGTGACATGCCGTCCCGAGCCTGACCAAGGCCGTCCCGTGCCTCACCAAGGCCGTCCCTTGCGCGTCCCGTGCCGTCCCGAGCCTCACCAAGGCCGTCCCATGCGCGTCCCGAGCTGTCCCATGCCGTCCCGAGCCTTAGCAAGGCCGTCCCATTCGCGTCCCGTGCTGTCCCATGCCGTCCCGAGCCTTAGCAAGGCCGTCCCATTCGCGTCCCGTGCCGTCCCATGCGCGTCCCGTGCTGTCCCGTGCCGTCCCGAGCCTGACCAATGCTGTCCCGTGCGCGTCCCATTCTTTTGGCTCGGCTGGCCCGTGCATTCTATGGGGTCGTGGGACATTTCGAAATCCACCCGGGCCATTTCGACTCTCTCTTCATTAATACTATTGAGGTATTATTTATGAATTATTGGAGAAAAGAAACGGAAGAAAATATTTTTTTTTCTATTTTTTATGAATTTTCCCGGTGTTTATTCACTTAAAAATTCATAGAAAAATAAATATTTATCGGAATCGCTATTATAATATATCAAAAAAATCCTTGCGAAAAGACCTTTCCAACGAGTATAAGTTTGCTGGATTCCGACGAGTAACGAAGGAGTAAAGGCCCAGTATGCTTGGTTAAAAAATTGATGTTTCCTTGTGAAAATAGGAAAAACAATAACTTTGCACTATAAGGGGGAGGGTTGAGCTCCTTCCCCAGAGCGTGCACAGCACTTGTGCTGGCACGTTCCCTAGTGCTCGCCAAGCACCATAGGGCATCCAAAGGGCAAAGCTCGGCCTACTACATAATGGGAAGCTTCTAATATGTCGGAATACGAAGAGATTTCGTGCGACCCGAAGCTCGGCTCGGGCGTCCCGGCCTGTGCCGAGCTGTGCCGAGCGCGTCCCAGGCCGTCCCGAGCCAAGTCTCGGGCGTCCCAGGCCGTCCCGAGCCAAGTCTCGGGCGTCCCAGGCCGGCCCGAGCAAAGTCTCGGACGTCCCGGGCCGTCCCGAGCTGTGTCGAGGCCGTCCCAGGGCGTCCCGAGCTGGAGCGAGGGCGTCCCAGGCCGTCCCGAGCCAAGTCTCGGGCGTCCCAGGCCGTCCCGAGCAAAGTCTCGGACGTCCCAGGCCGTCCCGAGCAAAGTCTCGGGCGTCCCAGGCCGTCCCGAGCTGTGCCGAGGCCGTCCCAGGCCGTCCCGAGCTGTGGCAAGGGCGTCCCAGGCCGTCCCGAGCAAAGTCTCGGGCGTCCCATGCCGTCCCGAGCTGTGGCAAGGGCGTC
>NW_028238483.1:22500-205000 GCF_041429995.1 Eschscholzia californica
CGTCCCGTGCTGTCCCATGCCGTCCCGAGCCTCGCCAAGGCCGTCCCATGCGCGTCCCGTGCCGTCCGAGCTGTGCCGAGGCCGTCCCGTGCTGTCCCATGCCGTCCCGAGCCTCGCCAAGGCCGTCCCATGCGCGTCCCGTGCCGTCCGAGCCTCACAAAGGCCGTCCCAGGCCGTCCCGTGCCGTCCCATGCGCGTCCCGTGCCGTCCGAGCCTCACCAGGGCCGTGACATGCCGTCCCGAGCCTGACCAAGGCCGTCCCGAGCCTCACCAAGGCCGTCCATGCGCGTCCCGAGCTGTCCCATGCCGTCCCGAGCCTTAGCAAGGCCGTCCCATTCGCGTCCCGTGCTGTCCCATGCCGTCCCGAGCCTTAGCAAGGCCGTCCCATTCGCGTCCCGTGCCGTCCCATGCGCGTCCCGTGCTGTCCCGTGCCGTCCCGAGCCTGACCAATGCTGTCCCGTGCGCGTCCCATTCTTTTGGCTCGGCTGGCCCGTGCATTCTATGGGGTCGTGGGACATTTCGAAATCCACCCGGGCCATTTCGACTCTCTCTTCATTAATACTATTGAGGTATTATTTATGAATTATTGGAGAAAAGAAACGGAAGAAAATATTTTTTTTTCTATTTTTTATGAATTTTCCGGTGTTTATTCACTTAAAAATTCATAGAAAAATAAATATTTATCGGAATCGCTATTATAATATATCAAAAAAATCCTTGCGAAAAGACCTTTCCAACGAGTATAAGTTTGCTGGATTCCGACGAGTAACGAAGGAGTAAAGGCCCAGTATGCTTGGTTAAAAAATTGATGTTTCCTTGTGAAAATAGGAAAAACAATAACTTTGCACTATAAGGGGGAGGGTTGAGCTCCTTCCCCAGAGCGTGCACAGCACTTGTGCTGGCACGTTCCCTAGTGCTCGCCAAGCACCATAGGGCATCCAAAGGGCAAAGCTCGGCATTAATCGGGTAACCCGATGGTTCCTTGAAGGGAACTACAATATTTTTTTTGGGAAGGGTAAATATATTGTAAGCAAGATGAGGATTGTGAGAAACTTATACAAGCCCAACTTCCTTTCCATCGAACATTTTTCAATGTGGGACTAAATTTGTCTTCTCCTTTCTTAATTTCACATCTTCTACATTAGTACCACATGGACAATGGATACAAAAGAGAAGAATTTTGAGTGGGATATAACTTCCCCATGAAGCGAAACAAGCATACTTGCATCTTCTAACTTGTTCCCGTATCTAAAACTCAAATAAATAAGTCTCACTTCTATAATCATATTAGATGATAGACTAGATAAGAAGGTAACATTGAAGGGTTTTGTTTTTTCTGTTACAAAGTACCATACCAAATTAGGGTTTGTGAAGGACAAAGAATGATTAACATTATATACCCATCGTTAAGTCTTCCTTCCAAAGGATCTTGGAGTCAGTTTCCAAAAGAGAGAGTCAAGCTCTACTTCATTTGAACTATGTGGAGTTCTATACATTTCTTCTTAAGAAGCCGAAAGACTAATGCATAAAAGATAGAGAGGAGTGCTTGAGAAACTTATACAAGTTCAAGCTTCTTTCTATTCAAGTATTTTTCAATGTGGGACTATATAATTATTTCGCATTATGAGTTTTGCAACTTTTAAATTAGTCCCATATAGAAAAATGATGTCAATGAGACGAATTTGAAGCATGATATAGGTTCCACATAAAGCCTACTTATATAACATACATATTTTAACTTTGTACCACATCTAAAAGGGATGAAAATAACCAAGACATGAAAAAAAAATTTATAAGCTGCTGCAGGTCTTGTTGTCGGGCTCAAGTGGGCTCTAAAACGGTAGGGGCGGGTAGCCGGCGCAAGGCTCCCACCCGAGCCCGCCCGTATGTACCCAGTAGTAGGAGCGGGTACTGCCCGTTAGCGGGCTTCGGGGCCCGATTACACCAACGGGATGTGGATACCAGCGGACGGATTCGAACCCGCTTGCCTTTTTCCCACCTCTCCTCAGACCCCGTACCCAAGTTAGTCTAAAAACACAACCTACGACCAAAAAGAACTTCAATATCACAGTTGATAAATAAATCAACACATTTAGAGGATTTATAATATACCAGGGTATAGCCCGTGCCCGTAGTGTACGAAAATTTCCGTATTATGTTACACAAAATTGAGAAAAATAGCTATAATAGGGAGTGGGCTGTTATTCTCACTTTTCCACCTTTATCCTTTAAAAACCCGTTAGAAAGAAGGGTCGTCATTTACAAAAAGGAATTGGACGACCGAGATTTATAAACCAAAGTTATGACATGGTACCAAAACCTATGTGATTTGTTATATAGATATTTTGGTTACCTTGGTATCCATTCACCAAATCTTGATGGTTGGTCATTCTATTTGTGTTAAGTTCATAATGGTATGAGTAATACATTCTCATAACTCTTCAATTCCACCTTCTCACGTGATGGTTGTTGCAATTCCTGATTAATCATGTTCTCCTTGTTATTTCACCATGAAATGGGTTTATAAAATTGAGTGTTTTAAAATTGCTTTTGGAGAATTGCAAAAAAAGAATAGGATTAGGACAATAGCTTCACCTTTCAACACAAAAAAAATGACAATAGCTTAACATTTTTCTATACTCATGACACACTTTTGGAGAAGGGAAAAAAGAATGGAAATCCACTGCCAAAGTTGTTGATTGTTGGGGTTGAACCCGGGACCCCATATAACTCTACTTTCAAAATAAAAGATTTGACCAGGAGAGCTCCAAACTCACACTTGATAAATTAGGACATTTAATATAAATATTATGTTCTTGGTTCTTCATATTCATTATATTCACCTCAAAACCCATCCTGATTGATCTCCCAGACGTCCTAAGCTTTTTGGTGAAAAAATTTCGTCCATTTATAGTATGTACAGAAAGTTATTCAACTTATAAAATCTTGGAGTAACACAAAATTCTTAAAAATTGACGGATGAGATAGAAAACAGCATTTTCTGGAAAATCCGACCGTGCTAAACCGCCTTCGGCAGTTTATTCTCTTCCCCGACTCCCACTCTTTCCGACAAAAAAAAAATCGCGACGATCCGACGGTGGATTACAAAGTTATGCCTGTTTAAAGTGTCCTCTAAATCTCACCTAAAATCCCTTCCCCACTACCTTCATGTCACTGACCGTCCAGTTCATATGTTTGTTAGCATTTATAAAAATTACTCACATGTGTTTTATCACAGCTTGGGCGCTAGCTCAGTTGGCAGGTTTCGCCTTCCTCTAACACAATGACGCGGGTTCGACTCTCTCTGCAGTAAAATTTTCCCTCACATTTTTTTTTCCTTTCCACAGGCCTCTTATTTTACGACCGTTCGAGTCTGTCCAACCTTGTTAAGAGAGGGAAGAGACGATTTTTAGGCGTTTTTAGGGTTCCTGGCTTTTTTTTTGGCGGCAACAACAAATGGAGTAGATTTTAATTTCGGTTGGTAATTCCCTCATTCCAGTTTCGTGTTGTTTTCTTCACTACATGAAAGGTCCTACTCGAATGGAGGTTGGATAAACAGATGAGATACATTGAAGGGGAAAAATTCTGACGAGGAATGAATTATTCTTCTCTTAATGAAGAAAAATGTTGCTAAAACACCTAACAACTATACTGAGCCAGCGAAGATTAATGTACAGCGGCCTCCCTCTTTGTCCTCTGAGAAGTATAGTGAGAAGATGAAGAAATTTGACAACTTGCTGCTTGGATATTTCGTGGGGGGGATATTGCCATATCAGGTGGTCAAGAATGCTTCGGCTATGCCATGGAAGCTGGAAGGTGAGATTTCAATTACAGTTCTTGGGCACTCTATGTATATAATTCGAACTAACTTGGACTACGACACATAGCTATTATACTGGAACCTATGATGGATGACCCATTCCCACTGCTAGTAGAGTTTTCATCATCAGCCCATGGAGGAGGAACATTCACAAGAAGGTAAGTAATTTTCAGTCTATTCCTATTTAGGTGAATTTGAAAAATGTACAGATGTATTTTTGGGATGAAGATGGATAAGGGCTAGGTGAAGTTCTGACTGTCATTGGGAAAACACTACCAATAGATGCTCTTACTCCTAGTCAAGCTAGATTACCATATGCTGGGGTCTGCTGGAGGTGTCTTTACATAAGGAATTGCCAAATTGTTTTTGTTTGTTTCATTTGGAAAGAGCTAATTAAGTAATTTCATTCATTCCTCGGAAGAACTTTTTAGGGGATACAATCATTCAGTCCTCCTCTTTCAGGACAACACATCCAAACAGACCCGCTAAGAGTCAAGTAAATAGTGAACCTCTGAGATCTATTTATAATTAGTTCGTTTCTTTCCTATCCCCCATCTATCTATTTTGTTGGTGCATGACAACCTCCGTTATGATGGTACATTCTGTTACGAGAAGAGAGATTCCTCTGTTCAACCCTGGTTTTCTGCTCTGTTCCTCTGATCCAGCTCCTTGCTCCTCGCTCCACTTCCTCGCTCCTTGCTCTTGTTCGCCTGCTCCCGAGGGGGAAAACCTGCAAAGGGTTCAAAAACCGCTCCGACGCTCAACTAAGTCAGGGTGCTCTTTGCAGTAAAAGAATGAATATTGATTGATCCTTTTGGGGGGCGAGTTCTGGGAACTCTGAGTGTTGGGTGATTTTTTCGGGGTGAAGAGATCGTGTCCTGAGAAGGACGATGTGGGGGGCCTTTTATAGGCGAAGTTAGGCCGACTGTAATTAGTGGCGGTGGTGAGGCGGTTGCCGTCAAACCGTAGGGAAAGTTTCCTATTCAGCGTATCTAGGATTTTTTTTTTAGTCTATCCCGGATCTTTGATAAGCGAAAGCACCTAAGTTCAAGGATACTTTGTATATATCTTGCCGGAGTGATAGACTCTAAAGGAGAAGTTTCCACCTTTAGATACGTGGAGTTCAATCGGGCTTAAACACTTCAAGATATATGGCCGGCTGAGATCTTTATAGAAAGTTCGGGATTAAGTCTTTAGGTCGCGCAGCGCTGATATCTTCCCAGTTCTGGGCGTAAAATATGGGCCGAACCTGTGGAGACCCCGTTTTTCCTTTTGAGACCCCAAGGCTGATCTATCCATGTCTAGGGCGTTTTGTGCAAAGCTTGTTTCTTCCGGCCGACCTCCCAATTAGGGGAAAATGTGGGGGACCGTTAGGTATTTAGCTATCCTGCTGCCTTAAGCCGAGTTGATCCAAGAGACTTCAGGTCTGATCTTGACTCTTCATAAGGTCGGAAGTCAGAAGGTCGGAAGCGTGAACGACTTGTGGAATTCCAAACGTCGAATTCTTGATTGATGGGCACCAACAACGTCTAGAAGAAACCTGCAAAAGAAAGTGAACAAACACGAACAACGTCGGAAGCCCTTCCTAAAAGATTCCTATCTTTATTTTCGGAAGATTACTTTTATGACTTTCTTCAATCTTCTGTCTTGTATGGGCGACGACATCCTTTCGTACTCCAAGTACTTATAGATGTTCGGGTAAACAACAATCATCTCATGATTGTTCTTATGTTTTCTAACATAAGTATCTCTCCCGTGTTTATCACGGGAGTTGGGTAGAATTTCTCTCCAAGAGATCTTCTTATTCAGACCTCTTCAAAACTCCTTTTGAACGAGTCTTTATCATCCTTTAGTCTATCTCCATAGACTTTGATGCCCATAGTTAATCTACCCTCGTCTTCTGTCCTCTCGAGTATGTCTCCTACATACAAGACATGAAACTAGCTTGTTTCATTCCCTCTTACCTTCTTGTCGCACAAGATTTAACCATTCTTACTCTTATCTCTTTGGATTTCCGGTCCAATTTCAGAGTGGTTTCTACTATAGTCCGTTTGAATCTTCTCAAGACTCAATGGGGTTTTTGAGAAACCTTCTTAACTCCTTAAGAAGTTTCTAGGCGATTGTCTCTTATTTTCAAGGCGACATCCCTCGTCTCGTAAGGCGAGTAACTCCTTACTCCCTTTCGTTTTAAGGCAAGTAACTCCTTACTCCCTTTTGTTGCTCTTTACGAATTCTATTCGATTTTTCCTCCCACTTGTCTTCTTTGAAGGACCCTCCTTTTAATGAAGACATCATCGAGAGCAACAATCTCATTGTGTTTCGATGATTTGTGAGAAAACCCCGTTCATCTTTTCGAAGAACACGCTTTAGACATTAGAATAATTGACTAGTTTTTAGAACTCCTTCTAAAAAGAATATCCATATCCATATGGACTCAATTATTCACTATAGCTTTTCTAGGTTTTTAGTGGGTTGGCAGATTCGTATTAGACTTTTGTATTTTGGAAGATCGATGACTATTGAACTTATGATCTCATCATATTCTTTAGTCACCCAGACCCACTTCTCGATTTAGGATTTGTTTCCAAAACTTTTCCAAAATCTAGTCTTAAGTCCATTCTAATCACATTAATCGTAGACTTTTATGTCTAACATGAGTTTCTACGATTAACTGAACTCTGTTCTCTCAGTAGAATTCTTGTCAAATTTCTTTGTCCAAACCATGATTGACTATTGTTGAGAGATACGTGACCAAACAACTTTAGTTTCATTCATGTTCTTTCAAGCTTATTTGACAAGATTAGAATGACTAAGTCGGATCATTCGGTATAATTCGTTAAAAGTTTAAATAGGCTCTTTTAAGAACATCATAAAATATCTAATATTTTATTCACTCCCATAATCTCATTACAGAGTCAATGTTCTGAAAAGAAAAAGAATACTAAAACTGCCTTAAAGTATTGCTTATTGAGTCTATGATCCTTCTTGAGCTTTTCCAGCAACTCTTGCCTTCTTAGCTTTTGACAGGTTCATCTCCTCTTCAATAAATACTCAGCTCCCCCTTGCTCTTGTCATTCATAATGATAAGAGTCTTTTAGGTATCACATACCTTGAGGAATTAGTATTTAATTGAATAAATTTTAATAATTTTTACCTTAACCGGAACTCCCAGTTCCGTCGTTTAATTCTTCTAAAAACCGCGGCCAATCTCTTAACCGAATATGAGATGTACTACCGTATACTAGACATCTTTTGTTAGGAAGAATAGTTCTGGGTTTCGGTACTTTCTTGCTCATTCTCTTGCCAGATGGCTTCCTTCTCCTAACGTCTTCCGTTCCCGTATTTACAGTCTCCTGAACACTCAGAATTTCTTCTAGAGTTTCAGGTGTGTTCAACCTACTTTCAGCAACTTCTAGAATTGCGAGCAGACTTTCGCAGGAAACTCGGCCAAACTTATCTTCAAAGTTTATTACTACATCCTGAAACCTTTCATCTAATGAATTCAGGATGATGTCAACCGCCATCTCGACTGGCATGGGAGACCCCATTCATTCCATGTCTTTGAAGTGATCAATCATCTCCAAAACATGGTAACGAACGGATTTCCCTTTCTCTAGTCGCATTCCCAGTGTCACCATTGTGATTCTAAATCTCTACATTCGACATTGTGTTCCAAACACGTCTCTTAGTCGTCGAATAATGGTGTATGCTTCCATGTCAATGGACATATCTATATATTTTCTTTCCATGACCATTAGCATCAAACCGGTTACTGGCGCTGACTTCCTTCGAATATCGTCTACTTGCTTACGCTCTTCATCAGAAGAGGTTTCTGAAAGCACAGGGATTGGAATGTCTAATACTTCTGCGCATTCTCCTAGAACCTTTCTCAGGTTCCTCTCCCATTGAACGAAGTTGGTATCGTTCAATTTCTCAAGTATGGTATAGAGGTTGAAGATGTTCTTTGTCATAATTAAACTACATGTAAGAAATGCGAAAGTGATTAAACTTGTTATCCTGGAAATTTTTCTCAATTTGCCTATATTATTCTATATTTGTTGTCCCCTTAGAATAATATAATTCCAAGATCCAATTCCTTCGAAATTAAGCGTACTATGGCACTGCCCTTAATTCGTCGTCCAGGGTGAGTAACACCTTACTGATAATACTCCTATGACTCTTGGTTAACAATTTAAACATTAAATCGTCCTTTAGCACCGAAATCCAAAACCCTTTTGCTGACTCGTTGAGAATAACCATTTAGACATGTAGACCTCTTCATAGATCTACCCGTATTGTCCCGAGGTAAAAGATGGCACCCTGCTTTGACATGACCCACCATCGATGAACAAGGGCTCAACAGGTGTCTTAATCTGGGTAGGCTTTACTCAAAATTCTTTTTGGGACTTATTATTTAATTTATCAAGTTGCGTTACTGTGAACTCTTGCATAACCATTCATGATTTATTACGTAAAAGTTTATGTGGGTTTGCGTAATGATTTGTTAAATCCTAGTACTACCCCTTAAAAGATCTCATCTTCTAAGTTTATTTCTTGTTCGCCTATGGTTCGTTCGGATTCATATCCAAGAACCTCGATTGACTACTCCCACTTGAACCATGATCTCATCATTCAGTTCGTCAATAGATTCTAAGGCCCTATACTCTAAGTATTATTCGGGTACAACTTCTTGTGCTTAGAACAAGAAACGATAATCTTATCTAAAGGTATACTATTCTACGCAATCACAGACATCCATACATACAATAATATGACAATTATAATAAACAAGTATGTATCCTAGATTCGTTTCTAGGTTTTCCTATGTCTCGTATAGCTATTCGTGGGAATATGTGACATCTCTATGTCCAATGGGCTCTAAAGTTTCATATTCACAAAACTCAAACTAGAAGCACATTGTGTTTCTTCCTTAATTGTTTCCTAAATCAATATAAGGAAAAACTCCGTTCGGGCTCTTCTCTAACCCGGGTCAATGTCGGAAAAATAAAACTATGCTCGGAACCGGGAGAAAAAGTCTGAAAAACTCCCACTCAGGTCAAGGCCTAGAAGCTCTTGAGTCACACTCAAAAAGACCTAAGTCAACCCTGGTCAAAGTCCTTTGACTGGTCTCAGGTCAATCCTTGATATGATCTGGTCAAGGTCCGGACCATGAGATAGCACCTTTCTGTCGTGCTCAGTCTCTCCGGCAGACGCGTCCTAGCCTAGCTAGATGCTTCTGTCCTAGGACAGACCATAGACATCTCGGGTGAGATGTCTAGGATGCATTCTGGTCGCGTCCTAGACGCATCCAGACCATCGGGTCATCTTTCGCCCCTCTCGGATGCTCGTCCGAGAGGTGTTGGAACATCCAGACGCGTCCCGTACGTGTCTTGGGCTGAGACAACACATATGCCATCTCGGATGTTCGGTCCGAGATGCACTCGTGCTCCACAGTCGCGTCCCAGACGCTTCTGTGCACAGACGGCATGGCCATCCTACTTGGGATGCCTTCTGGACGCGTCCAGATGCGTGTGGTTGCTCAAGACGCATTCTGAATGCGTCCGGACCACTGTCCAGTGTCTCGGTCCTAGACCGAGACTTAATAGGTTCCCCGAAACGTGTCCTAGCCGCGTCAGGGATGTCCGAGACGCTCCTGTCTCGGACTCCTATTCCGTCTCGGACTGGGATATCCCAGACGCGTCTTCCACGCGCTGGGACGTCCGAGACCCGAGAGTCTTGGACTCCTAGTCCGTGTTGGAGTGGGATATCCCAGACGCGTCCAAGACGCTCTGGGATGTCCGAGACCCGAGAGTCTCGGACTCCTAGTCCAGCTCGGACTGGGATTACCAGTCCGCGTCCCTCTCTGTCTCGGACTAGCTGTCCGAGACGTGCTGGTCCGGCCCGGACGCGTCCTGTCCGGTCCGGCCAGCTAGGTTTCCAAACTTTTTGGAAACTCTATAGTTCTAATTGAATTTTTTTTCTGTTTTTCTTTGTTCCAGCTGCTGTTAGGTACTGTTTTTGAGAAACCAATCTTCATGGTTTTGATGATTTTTATCAAAATTCTTAAAACCTAAAGCTTGTTTATGAAAACTCTTTTCATAAAACTATGTTTTTAGTGTTTCTAGGTCAAGAATCACATTCAAAACCCTAATTTGATCTCATCAAACTATGCTTGAATCTCTATTCAAACATCATAAACACTAGTATCTAGTTGTTCAAGTTCGAATCTAATTCGTCTAGTCAAAGATAGTTCAGGCAAACGACTCGTGATGCCACTGTAGGGGTTTACTAGGGTATCTCATACACCTAATTGTCTAGTGTTGGTAGCGGAATCTCAAACATCTCTATGTTTAACACCAGTTTCCAGGATCTATACATGAACATACCAATGAACTATATTTGAAAGATGATTACCTCTTAATCGCTTTCCCACGAACTAAATCTCGACCAGTATTCGGAAGATAAGAGCTCCAAGTGTAGCTCCTCTACTTGAGACGCCGAGTAATGACTTGAACTCCCTCCTTTCAGTCAGCTAGGACCTTCTTGAAGGTTGAGATGAAGAACTCCTTCTTCTTGACTAGATACTTGAGAAAACTCCTTTTCTCTCTATCTCTCTGAGATGTATATACTGAAACTCTTTCAGGCTCTCAGAAAAGCTCTCAGGCTGGCTCTCTCTTTAGGTTGTATAATTAGGTATATATAGAAATCCCTAGAAGAGGTTTTAGACTCAAACTAGGATTCCTAAAACCTAATTATAAGGCAACACCCAAAATACCCTCTTTAGGGTTACTTGAAGTGGCCGGCCAACATAGCCCTTTATGGGCTTCCTTGGCCGGCCCACTTAGGGCCTAATCGTCCATCACATGGTCGGCCCTTTTGCCTAGGTCGGCCATCACATGGCCGGCCTACCTAAAGCCTTTCCGGGCCACCCTGTTGGGCCCAGACATGTTTGTATCTCTTCGGACTTCTCCGAATCAATCTGGACTTACCAATAATGGATCCAATCCACTTATTTGTTGTTCTCCTTCTAGTCAATTCTCTCCGTTCAAATCATTACTCTGATGTGTAACCCTTGTAGGATCCGGTCTATGTTAGCCGCGAATCAACTCCTTGATCCGACGATCGTAGTTGGCTTGTAGCTAAGCATTACGACCCCTAATTGGACCGGACTAATGATCTTCCGAGTAAGGTCATTAAGATCCTATTCGCCAAATTGTACGCATTGCAACCTTGGTCGAAGCACACTCCTTCAGAAGGATACCATTCCTTCAGACCGAGGCAATATATCCTTCAATTATGTTCGTCCATAATATACTAACGATCTCCTTAGTGCAGGTTCAGGTCAGTGCATGGCGATCTGGTGGTATCCTGCGAAGGCATCCATGAAGCTTAGTAGTTCTTGGCCAGCCGTGGAGTATACTAGCTGATCTATGGACGGCAGCGGGAAACTTTCTTTTTGGCAAGTCTTGTTCAAGTCGGTGAAATCTATGCACATTCTCCACGTTCCATTCTTCTTCTTGACCAGGACCACGTTGGCCAACCGCTCCAGGTATCGGGCTTCCCTTATTACTCCTGACGCCAGGAGTTTCTCGACTTGCTCGGCTATCTTAGCCTACTTGTCTGCTGAAAAATTCCTTTTCTTTTGCTTCACCGGCTTGCTTTCTTCTCTGATATTCAATTTATGGGTTATGATCCCCGGGTCTATCCCGGGTACCTCGTCTGTCCCAAACACAAAGACATGGCGGTGTTCTCTCAAGAAACTGGTTAGTTCCGCCTTCTCATCGTCATCCAACGTACTCTCAACATAAGTCACTTCACTGGCCTTTTCTCCGATTTGTACAGGTATGGTTAAATCTGCAGTTTTTTCCTCTTCTTGGATTTTTTCACCTGTCGGCGCTTTAGTTTCGTGTATTTTCCCTTCCGGAGGAGGTGGCTTTACCGTTGGATTGACGGCCTCTTCTAGTCCCGCCATTCTGTTTTCCTGGTGAATCTTTATAGAGAAGAGTTAGTTCTGAAAAAGTATTAAGTAGGATTCGAGTTACCGAATGTGAGGATTTACTTGAGTGATCCCCTTCTTCTAGCTCCAAATGCTGATGTCGAAAATTGGCTCCCGGTTAAATCAGCATGAAAAAGGGAGTTGATGCATGACAACCTCCGTTATGATTGAATATTCTGTTTAGAGAGGTGAGATTCCTCTGCTCAGCGGTGGTGAGGCGGTGGCCGTCAAACCGTAATATAAGTTACCTCTTTTGCGTATCTAGGGTTTTTCTTCGAGTCTATCCCGGATCTTTCATAAGTGAAAGTTCCTAAGTTGAAGGATACTTCATTGATATCTTGCCGGAGTGATAGACTCTAAAAGAGAAGTTTCCTCCTTTAGATATGTGGAGTCTAAACGGGCTTAAACACTTCAAGATGTGTAACCGACTGAGATCTTTCTGGAAAGTCCGGGATTAAGTCATTAGGTTGCGCAGCGTTGATATCTTCCCAATTCTGGGCATAAGATATGGGCCGAACTTGTGGAGACCCCCCCTTATTCCTTTAGAAATCACAGGGTTGATCTGTCCATGCCAAGGGCGTTTTGTGCAGAGTTGGTTTCTTCTGGCCGACCTCCCGGTTGTGGGAATGTGTGGTGGACCATCAGGGGTTTTCAGTTGTCCTGCTGCCTTAACTCGAGTTGTTCCGAGAGACTTCTGGTCTGATCTTTAACTCTTCAGACGTCAGTCAACGTCTGGACATTTTATGCATCATCATGAGTCCCGCCACTTTTTAGTTGAAAGTAGAGAGACGGCCAGGATGTTACCGCGTGTGCGATAAGCTACTGGCCGGTGACGTCCGTCTTTAAGTGGGAGATACGAGATATTCAACACCAATGTGGTCAGGGGTTGCAAAATAATCCTCTGGCCGTAAGATAGCGTAGTACTAGCAGGTAGCTATCGTGTGACACGTGTCAGATATACTTAGTGTCAAGTGGGTATGGGTTCGTCGGCCAGAGTAGCGACATGGGCCATTATCGAGCCTTGTGATCGGGCTTCACGGATTTTATCCTTACGAAGCGGTTGTTCCCTTATTTTACAGGCACTTCGTTGGGCGAATATTTGAGTCCGGCCCCAAAATGGTAGTCTGGCCGGACGCCATTCTTGACCTGGCTCCTGGTTGAAAGCTTCTTCTGCTGCTCGTGGGTGATGCTTTTAATGAGGGGATTTTCCTCCTGATCGCATTGTGGGCTTGTTCCTTTGCTCTTTTAATGCTTTTTTACCGTCAACTTCTTTTTCTTTTATTTCAAGCAATTTCTTCTGTAATATACTCGAATGATTGTACTCCTCTTGATGTATCTTGATTGCCATTTCTTCTGTAATAGACCTTTCTTATGAATACTGCCATTTCTCTGAATTATCGTGTCTTTGCTGTTTTTGAGTGTTTAGTTGTTCTTCTGTTTGCTTTTCTTATGTAGATGGTTGCTGATGTATCTTTCTCGATACTCCTTTTTTGGTTCTGTTTTTATCTGCACATACTTAATATGGAATAGTTATTTATCTAAAGTCCTAATCTTACTAATGCATTCCTAAACTTACTACGCATGCTCTGAATGACCGTTTCTGCAAAATTTAAAGAAAGTTAGGCTTAATCTATCATGTTCTATTCTTACTATTTCCTTATGCAAAATAGAACCTAAATTAGCGTGGCTCTGTAAATCATTACGATTTCCGAGCCTACTTTTGCCCCTGATCATGGCTATTTCTCCCAGGGTTGTTTCTGATTTTAAACCGTTTAGCTAAAATTCCTCCTTAGGCCCCTGGTCGTTGCTTTCGCTACCAGGGTTGGTTTCGTTGGCTTGAGCTCAACTAGTTTAGCTAGGACTTCTCCTTAGACCGCTAGTCGTTGCTTTCGCTACCAGGGCTGGTATCGTTGGCTTGAGCACAACTAGTTTAGCTAGGACTTCTCCTTAGACCCCTGGTCGTTGCTTTCGCTACCAGGGTTGGTTTCCTTGGCTTGAGCACAACTAGTTTAGCTAGGACTTCTCCTTAGACCCCTGGTCGTTGCTTTCGCTACCAGGGCTGGTTTTGTTGGCTTGAGCACAACTAGTTTTCGCCGGGACTCCTCCCATACCTCTGGTCGTAGCTTGGGCTACCAGAGCTGTTTTGTCTACTTTTGCCTGACAAGCTTCGCAAGGGCTTTTCTTTAAAACTCACCTACTAACTTGAGCGTTGGAGGGTTGTTGACTACGCCAACAACCAGCCCTCGCCTTCTTCGTGTGATGGCAGGAACTATTTCTAGGACAGTCAACAAAGTAGCAAAAACGATAAGAGGTTGAACGTCAAAGTCGAAGTTCAAACCACCAAAGGAGCTCCACACTTTGACTAGGGCATAAGAGGACAATGAAGAGACGCAAAAACAAAATGGAGGACTATGGAGAGATACAAAAACAACACGGGTTAAGCGACCTTCACCTGTATACCAGGCAATCAAAGTCATCACGCACCTAACCTGAATGAAGAACATTTCTTCATTCGGAAGCAAACCTTCACCTATCCACCAGGAAATCAAAGTCATCAAGCACCTAACCTGAATGACGAACATTTCTTTATTCGATAGCAATAAGTTCAATGTAACATTCTTCAAATATGATTCAGAAGGAACAAAGTCCCTCACTTATCCTTCTAAAGATATCACTCTCAATGTAAACAAACTTCAAGGAATAAAATCTCAAGTATTTATCTAATACTTATTTCTGTGAAAATTTTATTTGTGAATGAAGTCTACAACGATAGTTGTTGCAGTACATCGCTGAGTGACAACCACAATGGGGACGGCTAGCCATGCTCTTTCATTCATATACGGGGTCAGTCGACAAGCCCAAGAGTTAAGACATTTAATTATTTGTCCAAGAAGAAGCAGTAAGTCGCTAGCCGATGTTCGAACGCAATAAGGTGCTGGTCGTCTCCCTTCTATGAGTCGGGTTTGTCTAAAAAGGAGCGGTAAATCGCTAGCTGACGTTCGAACGCAGTAACGTGCTGGTTGTCTTCCTTCTATAAGTTGGACATATAATTCGTCTAAAATGGGGCAACAAGTCGCTAGCCGACGCTTAAACGCATAAGGTGTTGGTCGTCTTCCTCCTATGAGTTATGTTAACAATTTGTCCAAGATGGGGCAGTAAGTCATTAGCCGACGCTTAAACGCGGTAAGGTGCTGACTGTCTTCCCTCTATAAGTTGGCCGCACAACCACCCAACTAAGGAAAAAACATAAAGTACATAACATCACCATAATACCATCTCTACAAAGGAAGAGTCACAAAAGGAACCCAATGGGTTCACTTAAACCATTAAAGTATAAACCAAGAAGTCTAGTCTAGTTGGATCCTAAGTCAACTCCACAACAACATATATCCGACGGATGTCGTCCAAAACAAAAGGGTTGAGTAAGGAAATGAAATGAAACAACACACATAGTATTTCAAGCAAATCAAGTAAAAAAAAGAAACACTAACGAGGCCAACCATCCTCAGTTGCATCGTTGTCACCCAGCATGGCGTCTACGTCTATCATTATATTCCCGCTTGTCGCTCCGCCATAAGCTCGTCGTAAGGTTCCTATTAGGCCGCTACATCCTCTTCAGGAACCCATTGACCGGTCCCTTGGTCTCTTAACTCGATCATGAACTCTGCACAAGTCCGCAACTCAGAATCACTCGCAGCCTGATTTAGGCGCCGACCAAAACCGTGAATCTTCTGCTGCTTGAACGCCGCTTCTTGTTCTACCGCAACATACTACCCCCAAAGCTCCTCCTGAAGGATTTATCCGTTCGGTCTGAAGGAGATGTCCTTCCGAAGGAGTGTCCTTCGACCAAGGTGGCAATGCGATCAATTTGTCAGTTAGGATAACGATGACCACACGTAAAGATCATCCAGTCCGGTCCAATTAGGGGTCGTAATGCTTTGCTAGAAGCCAACTACGATCATCGGATCAAGGAGTTGATTCGAGGCTAACATAGACCGGATCCTACAACGGGTTACACATAAGAGTGGTAACTTGATCGGAGAGATTTGACTAGACGGGAACTGGCTAAAGTTGGATGGGATTCAACTGGAAAGGCCGAAAAGGGTCCGAATGGAGATTCGGGACAAGATAGAGGAAGGCTCTTTGGGCCGGCCATGAGATGGCCGACCAGAGTAAGTGGGCCGGCCATATAAGGCCCATAGTGGGCTGCCCTGGCCGGCCACACTTAAGGGGATTATCAAAATACCCCAAAAGGGTATTTTGGTAATTATCTTTTCTGTGACCCAGAAAATAGAAAACCTAATCTGAATGAGATTCTAATTAGGGTTTGTCTATATATTGGGTCAGTTGAGAACAGAAAAGGTGTGAATTTTTCTCTAAGGAAAATTATACAGCTCTCTCTCTCTCTGAATATACAGCTATTGGAGAGAGAGGAATATAGAGAGAAAGTTCCCATTCTATCAATCTAGTCAAGAAGAAGAGTTCTTCTCAACCTTCTACTAAGTCCTAGCAGTCTGAAAGGAAGGGAGATCAAGTCTATTCACTCGGTGTCTCAAGTAGAGGAGCTACAGTTGGAGCTCTCGATCTTTGCATGCGATTGGAATGGTTCGAGGGAAAAACGCGTTAAGGTATTTATCCCTCTCTAGTTCATTGATTAGTTTATGCATATAGATCCTGGGCAATCTAGTGTTAAACATGAGATGTTTGAGATTCCGCTTACAACACTAGGTAGTGTATGAGATACACAAAACCCTACAGTGGCATCACGAGCCGGTTGCATGAAACTATCTCTGACTAGTCGAATTAGATTCGAGCTTGATTGATTAGATTATTTTATGTTTGAATAGGGATTTAGACATAGAATTGATTAGTTTAAATTAGATTTAGACTTAATCTGATAGAAAATTGAAAGAGTTTCAATGGGAAGACTTTAAAATTTGGTGTTTTTGAAAAGAGTTTTCAAAATAAAATTTTAAAGCAGATGGTTTTTTGAAAAGAGTTTTCAAATTGCTGATTTTTGGATGAAGAATTCATCAAAAACAGCAAAAAGTTGGAATTTTTGAGAAATTTGGAAGAAAATTGGGTGCTGTCCAGAGACCGGACTGACCAAGACGCGTCCCAGGACGCGTCTGGCCAGTCGCGGACGCTCAGGACGCGTCCCAGTCCTTCCCGGACTGGGAATCCGAGAGCGTCTCGGATTAGGACGCGTCCGAGAGTTTCTCGGACAGAGGACGCGTCCGAGAGCGTCTCGGACTGGGAGTCCGAGAGCGTCTCGGACAGGGATCCCGAAGGATCCGCGTCCAGCACGTGAGGTCGCGTCTTCCAGACGCGACCACAGAGACATGTCCGGACGCGTCTCGGATTGAGAATCCGGACGCGACCAGGACAGACCTTCTATATAGCGTCTGGGACGCGTCTGGTGAGACCAGAAGCTACCTCGGATTGGGAGTCCGAGGAGCACAGACTTGGGCAGAGCGTCTGGGACGCATCTGCTGGGCTGGAAGCGTCTGGCCTAGGGCCAGGACGCGACCACCCGAGGGACATGGCACGGTCTGGAACGTGCCAGTCCGGGTCTGACCTTGGTTCAGACCTTGACCGAGACTTGACTGGGTCAAGTCAAAGGGTCCCTTGACCAAGTTTGACTTAAGTCTTTGGAGTTAGACTCGGGTCTTTTGGGCCTTGACTTAAGTGGGAGGTTATTTTCTTCTGCCAACTTTGACCATATTTTTTCCGAAAGCGACCCGGGCCCACCAAAGCCCGAATCGGAGTTTTTCCAAAACGATTTCAAAATCTTTTAGGATAAAACCAGAACGAGCCATTAGTCAGAATTATGAGATAATTAGACTTAAGGCACGTTAGACATAGAGATGTCGGTAGTATCTCCCGAATAGCTATCTAGAACATAGCAAACCTAGATTCGACCTGAGTAAGCGAATCTCATACATACTTGGGTGTTTTATGAATGTCATATTATTATGTGTGTATGGATGTGAATGCGGGTTCTAGTATGGCCATAGAATTGTTCTATCTTGTTTTTAAGCACGGATGGGTGCCCGTTGTAATTAATTTAATTTCAAGTTTTATACGATCTGCGAATCGTTGAGTCTTGTAATTAGAGTTTAAGGGTACAATTGAGTCCATCGAAGAGCCAAAGGATGAGATCGTGGTTCGAGTGGGAGAATTCAATGGATGTTCGAGGATGGAGATCCAGGCGAACGGAGGCTAAACAAGCAAAGAACCTAAGAAGATTAGATCTTTTAGGTTAGGGGCCATACTAGGATCATATCTGCTTGATTTATTTTCTCGCGCGCATTTACTTATTTACGTTTTGTGTGGTGTATGATTATGTTAGAGTTCACAGTAATGCATGCAAACAAAAACGTAAGAGTCCCCAAAAAGAATTTTGAGTAATGCCTACCCAGATTAAGACACCTGTTGCGCCCTTGTTCATCGATGGTGGGTCATGCCAAAGCAGGGTGCCATCTTTTACCTCGGGACAATACGGGTAGACCTATGAAGAGGTCTACATGTCTAAATGGTTATTCTCAACGAGTCAGCAAAAGAGTTTTGGATTTCGAGGCAAAAGGATGAATTGAACACATAAGTGTTATTCATCAACCAAGAGTCATATGAGATATGATCAGTAAGGAGTTACTCACCCAGGAGGGTGAAGTTAAGGGCAGTGCCAAAGTACGCTTAGCTTCACAGGAATGGGGTCTTGGAATCATATTATTCAAAGGGGGACGGTTTTCACTGAATAATATGGCAAAAAGTGTTTTTGCAATGATAATAAGTTTTAGGATTTTGTTTTATTTTCTTTTAAAAGTAGAGGATATATGACTATTAGAAAATAGTTTTCCAACCTTCGTTCATTCCTTTAGAAGGAATTAAACGAAAATTATTTTCATGATTGGAAAGGAATCCGAGAAGCGTTCTCGAATTCGAAATAAAGAAAACGTCCGAGAATATATCATTCCTAATGTTCATTGTTTCTTCAGACGACTGAGGATATGATTATCCAAAGTCTTTTGTGAGCATCCATAAAATTCTTCTCTCATGTAGAGATTAATGATATGGATGCATACACAACCATTCGACAACTAAAGGAAGAGTTCCACTAGAAGTCGTGAATGGAGAGGATGGTGCCTCTAAGAAAGTCGTCTTGAAAAGAACATTGAGGAAAAAGTGAATCTAAGAAACGTTCTTAAGATTCAGCTACCGAAAGAATATAAGAAGAGTTCTTATGATTCAAAAGGTTAAAGGGTCGTTGTAAAAGTTTGGCTAGGCCATTCAAGGAAACTACCCGGAGTACCTGGAAGAGAAAAGAAAAGGAATTATGAATTCCGATTCTTGTATCTTTGTTAACTAAGTTGGTTTAGCAAGTTTTGTAGATTCCCTTTGTGGGAATTACATGCTTGACTAAAAGAAGAAAGGATCCAAGAGGGAGCAGAAGCAAGAGTTGCTAAGGATGCTGAAAGGGATCAAAGTCTTCTTTTATACACTAATCTAGGTAGAACTTAATAAGAGTTATTATGTTCTTCTAGAAACATCAGATGTTTTAAAATAGTGCTAAATTAACGAAAGGTTCTTAGAGAACCAAGAGCGTTAACAATGATACGATAGGCTATAATCAAAGGATTCGGAGAGGTCAACTCATGTTCTGTCATTGGTCAAATTGACATAAAACACATGAAGAAGATCCAATAGTATGGATTTCTAAGTCTAATGATTTTGAATCATACGACACATGTGAATTGTGTTCAACGTGGCCATTTGACAAAGTCACCTTTTAGAAAGGAAGAAAGGACTAGTAAACTAATAGTTTTTGTATATACAGATGTACGTAAAACTATTGGTACACTAACTAGAGTCAACCTGAATCCACTTGACGAAAATATAAGTCATTCGATTGGATCGAGATGATGAATATTTGAATCAGAAATTTGATGACCATCAAAAGAAGTTGAGAAATAGTTTCTCACCTTGCTCCACAAACACATCATATGGATGATGAGTCTAGTGGGAGTAATCGAACATGTGAGACATGAGTCGATCAGTGATGGGTTAAGGCCAATCTTCCGAACACTTTCTAAGATATATTCTCAAACACGGTCGTTCTTCCTAGCTAACCATATTCCGTCAAAAGCTGAAAAGACACCATAAGAGTATGGGTTTGGAAGGGTTCCAAAAGTGGTCTTTTCTGAAGGTCTATAGATATGAAACGTAAATGGTTTCCGAGAACCAAGTTTGCATATCAGGAAAGAATATTTATTTATGGGATAAATAAATATTGGGGATTCTTCCACAAGCAATCAGAGAACAAGGTGGTTGTTGCTCGTGATGGTGTCTTCCTTGAAATAAGAGTTATTTCAGGAAGACAAGTGGGAGAAATATTAGAAATCGAAGAAATTCGATCTGAGCAACAAACTGACACCGTTGTACCGATGTCAGAAGTCGCGATTCCTAACTATTCTGAGCCGATAGAAAAGGAAAGAGAGGAAGAGATGGTAGATCTCGGAGATCCTCCCGCGCAGGGCGAATGTGATTCGCAAGAGAACCCTCAAGGAGTTGAGAGTGTCTCGAAGTTGTTCAAACCCCTTATAGACCTTGAAAGCTCATAAATCTGTCTCAGAGGATGGGGATCCGGCTGAAGAAGAAAATGAGCTAGCTGTGACGGAATCACTCCGAAACATGGCTTGGAGCCATATGATCAGAATGGTATCCATGTCTGAAATCAAGTTTGGAACTTGGTCTATTTTGCTTAAAGGAAGGGTTCCTGTTAAGTCCAAATAGGTTTTTCAAAGTGAAAAAACAGACAAGGAGGGAAACATTGGTGTTTCCCAGAGCATGACCATAATGATCTATTACTAGCAAAGGAATGTGTACATGACACATTCAGGAGGAAGTTTACTCTTCTAAAGCTAGTAAGAATGCAAGCTTCAAAATCCATCAATGGATTAAAGCGAGCAAGTAGGAGTTGGAATCTTCGATTCAGCAAAGTAATCAAGAGTTGGTTTCTTTGGGAATGAAGAAAAATCTTGAATTTAAGAAGTTCAAGAAGGTTAGTGGGAGTGACCCAGTTTTCTTTGGTCCGGTATGTAGACGACATACTAGAGATTGAGAACAACATTCTGATGTTGAAAACAGTTTAGAACTGACTCAATAAAAGGACCACATAAAGGTGAAATGCTTTTGGGCACCAAAGATCTATGGAGATAGATCGAGAAGGTGATAAGACTTGTTCAAGAAAAGGTCTTGAAAAGTCCAATGTGAAACACTCAAAAACAGAGTATTTCTACCCAAGTCTCATGGCACTAAGCTTAGCAAGATTTAGAATCTGAAGGATTCTAATGAGCAAGCACGCATGAGAAAGATGGTTATGCAAAAGGCATAAGATCGGTCATGTGGGACATGATTAGCATTCGCCTCGACGTCGCAAAATACTTGGAGTATTTATGGTCGTCACCAATCAAATCCAGATGAGCTGATCTGGATCACACAATGTACTTGAGAAGAACTTGTGAGATCTCGGTATGAAAATAAAAGGTTGAAAAGTCATATGTTGCAAACTTCCAGAATAAGATGACAATCTTGACTTGGAAGAACAGTAAGCTGGAAGGGTTCCAGGCAGAGTCTGTTGCAAACTTTACAAATAAAAGAAAGTAGTTAAAACTTGGGAAGTTTTAATTCAGTATGGCGATACTGGAGATTATCATCGGATGATAACAAGCAAAATCCATATAGATTTGATCTATTAACTAAACTGTCACCTTGACTAAGTATGGTGGTAATACTAAGGTCGTAGGCATTAGGAATTACATGCTTGTATCTTTGTTAACTAAGTTGGTTTAGCAAGTTTTGTAGATTCCCTTTGTGGGAATTACATGCTTGGGGGTGTAAGGAGTTACACGGGAAGGCTCAAGATTTACAAACTCTTATTATCAGAAATAAGTTAATTATTTCGTCGTTAAATCATGGTTTAGTGTTTAATGACAGTCCAAAATAATGAGGAATTCCAGGTAGGTTTATCAGATACGTGATCTGGTAAATGGAACTCTACTAAGTGAACGTGGAATAGATTCATTATTGAGTCCCTAGTCCAGGTCATTGCATGGACAACAATGACTTAAGAAGACTAGCATGGGAATTGACTGATAGCGCAGTTCCATGGGCTATAGGAATATGGTATTTAAGTCAATTACATGGATGTAGATTGGGGAATCTACATTGGATTAACCCAAAGATGAGAGTTTTTTCAAGAAGTTGAAAAAGGCGTCACAAACTCTCATAGGCAAGATTGGAGAGATTCCGTAAACATGAGTGCTCCACTCATCTTATGTAAGGAATGTCGAGCTTTGGTACTGTCAAACGCCGCGCCGTAAAAGGAGGTTATAAAGGCAGCATACTGGGGGAGACAGGATAGACATGAAGTTAAGTGGGAGTACAAGACTGGATGATGTCCTCCTATTAAGTTAGGAATAAGTATCTCCGGGCCACTTGAGGAGAAGCAACTGTGAAATGTGTGGCCGCACTCAAATGGATTAAGAGTTAATCATTTGAATTGACAGTTGTTCTCTGGATCAAGAAAGTCTGAAACGTGTGACGTATCAGATGGGATACTAAGCGACATGGGAATCGAGCATTGCACTTGTTCTAAGTACAAGTGGGAGACTGAAGGATTTATCCGTTCGGTCTGAAGGAGATGTCCTTCCGAAGGAGTGTCCTTCGACCAAGGTGGCAATGCGATCAATTTGTCAGTTAGGATAACGATGACCACACGTAAAGATCATCCAGTCCGGTCCAATTAGGGGTCGTAATGCTTTGCTAGAAGCCAACTACGATCATCGGATCAAGGAGTTGATTCGAGGCTAACATAGACCGGATCCTACAACGGGTTACACATAAGAGTGGTAACTTGATCGGAGAGATTTGACTAGACGGGAACTGGCTAAAGTTGGATGGGATTCAACTGGAAAGGCCGAAAAGGGTCCGAATGGAGATTCGGGACAAGATAGAGGAAGGCTCTTTGGGCCGGCCATGAGATGGCCGACCAGAGTAAGTGGGCCGGCCATATAAGGCCCATAGTGGGCTGCCCTGGCCGGCCACACTTAAGGGGATTATCAAAATACCCCAAAAGGGTATTTTGGTAATTATCTTTTCTGTGACCCAGAAAATAGAAAACCTAATCTGAATGAGATTCTAATTAGGGTTTGTCTATATATTGGGTCAGTTGAGAACAGAAAAGGTGTGGATTTTTCTCTAAGGAAAATTATACAGCTCTCTCTCTCTGAATATACAGCTATTGGAGAGAGAGGAATATAGAGAGAAAGTTCCCATTCTATCAATCTAGTCAAGAAGAAGAGTTCTTCTCAACCTTCTACTAAGTCCTAGCAGTCTGAAAGGAAGGGAGATCAAGTCTATTCACTCGGTGTCTCAAGTAGAGGAGCTACAGTTGGAGCTCTCGATCTTTGCATGCGATTGGAATGGTTCGAGGGAAAAACGCGTTAAGGTATTTATCCCTCTCTAGTTCATTGATTAGTTTATGCATATAGATCCTGGGCAATCTAGTGTTAAACATGAGATGTTTGAGATTCCGCTTACAACACTAGGTAGTGTATGAGATACACAAAACCCTACACCTCCAACTCCCTCTTCCTGCCACACAGCATATCGTCCTTCTCGCGGATCAAAGTCGACTTGCTGTCATATCGAGTCTGCAACTGGGAGAACGACCCCGTCAAATCCGCCACTAGAGCTACGCTTTCGCTCAAATGTTGACGAGTCGAAAGCGATGCCATAAAAGCCTGCAAAGATCAACATACAAAAATGAATGGACAAGTATAACAAGAAAATACTGAAAAATGAATGACTGGCACATACTTGATAATGATGCGATACACCGTAGTCTGCACCGCCGTAAGGACCATGAGCGAGGAACTTCTAGTGATCCTCGGGAGAAAGTAGTTGGTCCCCTCTAGTGGACATAAAGGTGGTCCAATCAAAAGGGGAGGCTGCAGGAGGACACCCCGCTACGCAAGGCCCCCGTCAGAAGAACTAGATAAAGGAAACGCCGAATATACGGGCTCCGAGACTGGAGTTGTCTCCTCAGTAGCTAGAACAGAAGAAGAAGAAGAAGAAGAAGAAGAAGAAGAAAGAGGAAGAGAGCCCAAACTGGTTGCCGCCCTAGACTTCTTCCTTGAACTACCCTTGCGGTATTCTACATAGGACGCAGGGATGAAGCCGGAACCAACCATCTGTGATGATGCAAAAGACTCTGTACTCGCCGAAGGAGGTGGAACGAGGATTGGCGCACCAAACGACTCTTGGTAAGCTTGAAGCGCACCTCGAATCTCGATAGCCGTCGCGGGAGAAGGAGGACGACTAGTTATAGTTGCACCAGGAACAAAGTCCCACAAGGGAGTACCTGAAATAAGAGAAATTCTCAGAAGGTAGGCACAACTCTTCTCTGGCTCGCGACTCTCAAACAGCTTGGAGATCCTCTCTTTCTAGTCAGGAAGTTTCACAATGTGTTTGTTGTTGAACGTACAATCTATCAAAGACACAATACAAACTTAAGCAACAACAACGTCAACACATAAGGTACTTGAAAAAAATAATAACATACTTACAAGCATCTTGCCAGCGGGAAGGAATCTGACTTACCCCTCGGTCACCGAATACAAGGTCGTCGCGCGCAAGAAAATAACTAGTTTGTCGTTTTCGGTCAGTAGTCGCAAAACTAGTGATTAAATGTACACCAGGTTTCTGTAATTTGAAACCACAACGACCATGGTCCCTAGAATGACTCGTCAGGTGATAGAAACAAATAACGTCGCTAGATGAAAACTCTACGTCCTGTAGGTAAAACAACATTTCCAAGCACAGTGGAAGCCTCCATGCGCCAGGCATGAGTTGCGAAGGAGCTATTTCATAGTGATCTAGAACCCCATGCACCAAGCTGGGGACAGGAAACCTAGACCCCATGAAGAAGGGAATCATGTAAAATGCGGTCCAACCGCCATGATCCTCATCAACTAGCTCGTCGGGCCTCGGAAGTCTAATTTTATGACTTCGGGAATATAAAACATAAATCGTATATCCCGTAGTCCGTACTCCGCGATGGACGAAGCCGGTGATGATGCATAAAATGTCCAGACGTTAACTAACGTCTGAAGAGTTAAAGATAAGACCAGAATTCTCTTGGAACAGCTCGACTTAAGGCAGCAGGATAGCTAAAACCCCTGATGGTCCACCACACATTCCCACAACCGGGAGGTCGGCCAGAAGAAACCGGTTCTGCATAAAATGCCCTCGGCATGGACAGATCAGCCCTGTGATCTCTAAAGGAATAATGGGGGTCTCCACAAGTTCGGCCCATATCTAACGCCCAGAACTGGGAAGATATCAGCGTTGCGCAACCTAATGACTTAATCCCGGACTTTCTAGAAAGATCTCAGTCGGTTACACATCTTGAAGTGTTTAAGCTCGGTTAGACTCCACGTATCTAAAGGAGGAAACTTCTCTTTTAGAGTCTATCACTCCGGCAAGATATCAACGAAGTATCCTTGAACTTAGGAACTTTCACTTATCAAAGATCCGGGATAGGCTCGAAGAGAAACCCTAGATACGCAAAAGAGGTAACTTCTATTACGGTTTGACAGCTACCGCCTCACCACCGCCACTAAGGATAGTCGGCCTACCTTCGCCTATAAAAGGCCCCCCACATCGTACTTCAAAAGACATGATCTCTGGAGAAGAAACACATCATCTCTCCTAAACATAAGATCTCTTCATACCAGAAGGATCACCCCGAAAACAGAGTTCTCATAACTCCCCCCCCCCCAAAAGGGTCAATGAATATTCATTCTTTTACTGCAAAGAGCACCCTGACTGTCTTGAGCGTCAGAGCGGTTTTCGAACCCTTTGCAGGTTTTCCCCCTCGAGAATAGACGAACAAGAGCAAGGAATCAGGAGCTAGAGCAAGGAGCAGAGAAGCAGAGCAAAGGAGCGGAGCAGAGTAGAGAAGCAGAGCTGAACAGAGGAATCTCACCTCTCTAAACGGAATATTCTATCATAACGGAGGTTGTCATGCATCAACTCCCTTTTTTATGCTAATTTAATCGGGAGCCAATTTTCGACATCAGCAGCCGGGTTTAGAGATAGGCGCCTCTAGGCTGCA
Organism: Eschscholzia californica; assembly: GCF_041429995.1. NCBI lineage: Eukaryota > Viridiplantae > Streptophyta > Magnoliopsida > Ranunculales > Papaveraceae > Eschscholzia > Eschscholzia californica. Next base: position 48,496 of record NW_028238483.1, read on the forward strand.
CGTTTGTGCACCATCTTCCGCTGAAATTCAGAAGGAACCAGTCTAGAAGAACTACCGTGTTGATAGTGACTGTAGATGGTAAAATGTCTACGGGTCGGAAAGTCTAACAGCCAACGGGTTGACCGTCAGGAGTCTTGTCGAGTCGGGTCGGATGCTTCGAGGACTGGCTACGTGTCAAGTCAGATACTCGATCAAATATAAATAAAGTAAAAGTGGCGATAGGGAGGTAACCGTCGTCGGAGTGCTTAGGTGTCGCGACTCGTGGAGTTGTCGGAACCGATCTCCATGGTAGTGATATACTTACTGTAGTGCAGAGGGTGATGGTAACGATGTATTGTTGTTAACTTGCTGTTCGTAAGTGATCTTCGCAGTAAGGTGCTGGTCGTAAACGAACCTTGCAGTAAGGCTCTGGTCGTAAGTGGATCTAACGACGAGGATCGATGGATGGAAGATGTCGATACGCCTAGCGTCTTATCGCTAGATGCGGTAAGAAGGTGACTGTATTAGGATGGTGATACGGCCAGTTGGTTACTGCTGGATGGGTGTTACAGTCAGCTCGTTACTGTTGTTAGACCAGAGAGCTATCTTATGCAATAAGGCGGTGGTCGTATTGTGTTGATACGGTTAGCTCGTTAATGATTGATTTGGGACTACTAAGTTCGTATCTCCCAACTTCTAAGACAATTAGTCAGAGACTTTGGGGGAATGGAAAGCTCTTTGAGAGGCTTATCGGAGAGTCTGTAAGTAGAGAAGATGGATTAGACTACTAGAGAATTGTTGTCCAGTATTGGATGCCCTGGTCTGGTTGTAGCCTCTTGTATTTATAGTGGTAGAGGAGGGTCGTCTTGATGACAGTCAGCTCGTAACCGACGTAATTATTTCGTGACATTACTCCTGGGAAGTACGTTAAGAGATAGGGGATCTGACGTATCGACCGTCAGATGAGTATTCGAATCTCTTGGGGGACGGTCAGGATGTTACCGCGTGTGCGATAAGCTACTGGCCGGTAACGTCCGTCTTTAAGTAGCGGATAGCGCGATAATCTTCTGGCCGTAAGATAGCCTAGTCCTGGCAGGTGGCTATCGCGTGACACGTGTCAGATATGCTTATTTTCAAGCGGGTATGGATTCGGTGACCACAGTAGCGACTTGGGCCATTATCGGGCCTTCTTATTTAGCCCCGCGGGTTTTACCCTTACGAAGCAGTTGTTCCTTTATTCTACAGGCACCTCATGGGGCGAATATTTGCCCATACAATTTGCCCCCCAATCTCTAAGTCTGGATGCGGAGTTAGAGAGTAGTGAGGTATGACCGTGTCAGCAGAAGAATGCGCGTCTCGATCACATTTTACTGGTGGGAATGCCACTTTGCATCATAGCGATGGCCGTTTCGAAGTTGAGTGTCTTGCTCGGATTGTCGAGGTGTCGATAGGTTTTTGGGAGACGTGGTCAGATAGAGAATCACAGAAGGATTCGTTGAAAAGAAAATAGTAGCGGAGAGGGATGCAAAGTGACGATATAGAGCGCGCCCGCAGTGGGTTGCCAGGCGACGGGCGCCACGGGGGTGCGCAGGGCGCCCGGAGCACGCCATGGGCGCACCTGCGTTCGCGCACAGGAGCGCGCCACGTGGCACGTTGGGGGATCGAAATACGCCCGGAGCGTTGCTGCGCGCGCGCACAGGAACGCGCCACGTAGCGCGTGCTGGGCGTTTGGAGTACGCCCAGCGTGTTTCTGCGCGCACGCACAGGAGCGCGACACGTGGCGCGCGCTGGGCGTTTGGAGTACGCCCAGCGCACCCCTGCGCGCGCGGCCAGGAACGCGCCACGTGGCGCACGCGTTGGCCGTTGAACGGCCAGAGCTCTCCTGAGCGCGCGAGTTGGCTGTTTGGACGACCAGCGCCTTCTTGCACCCCGTTTGGATGGTGTTTCGTTTTGTCTGGGTGTCGCCCACTCGGTTCCCGCGTATGTCCCAGATGTAGGGTTTTGTGTATCCTATACACTAACTAGTGTTGTAAGCGGAATCTCAAACATCACATGTTTAACACTAAATTGCCCAGGATCGTTATGCATAAACTAATCAATGAACTAGAGAGGGATAAATACCTTAACGCGTTTTTCCCTCGAACCATTCCAATCGCATGCAAAGATCGAGAGCTCCAATTGTAGCTCCTCTACTTGAGACACCGAGTGAATAGACTTGATCTCCCTTCCTTTCAGACTGCTAGGACTTACCAGAAGGTTGAGAAGAACTCTTCTTCTTGACTAGATTGATAGAACGGGAGCTTTTTCTCTATATTCCTCTCTCTCCAATAGCTGTATATTCAGAGAGAGAGAGAGCTGTATATTTTTCCTTAGAGAAAAATCCACACCTTTTCTGTTCCTAACTGACCCAATATATAGACCAACCCTAATTAGAATCTCATTCAGATTAGGTTTTCTATTTTCTGGGTCACAGAAAAGATAATTACCAAAATACCCTTTTGGGGTATTTTGATAATCCCTTTTAGTGTGCCCGGCCAGGGCAGCCCACTATGGGCCTTATGTGGCCGGCCCACTTACTCTGGTCGGCCATCTCATGGTCGGCCCAAAGAGTCTTCCTTCTATCTTGTCCCGAATCTCCATTCGGACCCTTTCGGCCTTTCCAGTTGAATCCCATCCAACTTTAGCTAGTTCCCGTCTAGTCAATTCTCTCCGATCAAGCTACCACTCTTATGTGTAACCCGTTGTAGGATCCGGTCTATGTTAGCCGCGAATCAACTCCTTGATCCGACGATCGTAGTTGGCTTCTAGCAAAGCATTACGACCCCTAATTGGACCGGACTGGATGACCTTTACGTGTGGTCATCGTTATCCTAACTGACAAATTGATCGCATTGCCACCTTGGTCGAAGGACACTCCTTCGGAAGGACATCTCCTTCAGACAGAACGGATAAATCCTTCAGTCTCCCACTTGTACTTAGAACAAGTGCAATGCTCGATTCCCATGTCGCTTAGTATCTCATCTGATACGTCACACCGTTCAGACTTTCTTGATCTGGAGAACAACTGTCAATTCAAATGATTAACTCTTAATCCATTTGAGTGTGGCCACACATTTTCCAGTTGCTTCTCCTCAAGTGGCCCGAAGATACTTATTCCTAACTTAATAGGAGGACATCATCCAGTCTTGTACTCCCACTTAACTTCATGTCTATCCTGTCTCCCCCAGTATGCTGCCTTTATAACCTCCTTTTACGGCGCGGCGTTTGACAGTACCAAAGTTCGACATTCCTTACATAAGATGAGTGGAGCACTCATGTTTACGGAATCTCTCCAATCTTGCCTATGAGAGTTTGTGACGCTTTTTCAACTCCTTGAAAAACTCTCATCTTTGGGTTATCCAGTGTAGATTCCCTAATCTAGACCCATGTAATTGACTTAAATACCATATTTCTATAGCCCATGGAATTGCGCTATCAGTCAATTCCCATGCTAGTCTTCTTGAGTCTTTGTTGTCCATGCAATGACCTGGACTAGGGACTCCATAATGAATATATTCCATGTTCACTTAGTAGGGTTCCATTTACCAGATCACGTATCTGATAAACCTACCTGGAATTCCTCATTATTTTGGACCGTCATTAAACACTAAACCATTATTTAATGACAGAAATACCTTATTTATTTCTTTTTATTGAATGTAGCTAATTGATTACATGAAAACCCCTTTTGATTAATCCAATTACAACTCAAAGCCATTCATCGATGCGCTTTATACCTATGCCCCTTCTATGACTCTCATACTTGGGCTGAGGCAGTGGTTTAGTTAATGGATCGGCAACGTTGTCATCCGTATCGACTTTGCAAATGACCACATCCTTTCGCTCAGTGATTTCCCTAATCACGTGGTACTTCCTTAGGATATGTTTGGATTTCTGGTGTGCCCTTGGTTCCTTAGCCTGGGCGATAGCTCCATTGTTGTCACAATACAGAGTAACCCCATTTTCTATGCTAGGAACTACACCAAGTTCGGAGATAAACTTCTTTATCCAAACTCCTTCCTTAGCTACTTCCGAAGCGGCAAGGTATTCTGCTTATGTGGTAGAGTCTGCTACAGTAGTCTGCTTTGAGCTTTTCCAGCTTACTGCTCCTCCGTTTAGACAAAAGACATAACCCGACTGCGATCGAAAATCATCTCTGTCCGTTTGGAAGCTCGCATCCACATGGCCTTCCGCGATTAGTTCGTCTTTCCCGCCATAAACCAAGAAGTGATCCTTAGTCCTTCTCAAGTATTTCAGGATATTTTTGGCTGCGGTCCAGTGTTTCTCTCCTGGATTAGATTGGTAACGACTACACATACTCAGAGCATATGAGACGTCTGGGCGAGTGCAGACCATGGCGTACATGATAGATCCTATTGCCGAAGCATAAGGCACCTTCTTCATGTGTGCTAGCTCATCAGGATCTCGGGGACACTGAGTCTTGCTAGTCGTACCATGTGTCATGGGTAGGAATCCTCTCTTAGAGTCTTCCATCTTGAACCTCCCAAGAACCTTATCTATATAAGTCTCTTGACTAAGTCCAATCATCCTCCTCGATCTATCTCTATAGATCTTGATGCCCAATATGTATTCTGCATCTCCTAGGTCTTTCATTGAAAAACACTTCCTAAGCCACTCTTTCACGGAGTCAAGCATAGGAATGTCATTTCCAACGATCAGTATGTCATCCACATACAGGACCAAGAAAACTAGGTTGCTCCCACTAACCTTCTTGTATACACAAGATTCCTCTTCATTCTTCAGAAAACCAAACTCTTTGATTTTCTCGTCGAATCGAAGATTCCAGCTCCGACTTGCTTGCTTCAACCCGTAGATGGACCTTTGAAGCTTGCAAACCTTTCCAGCATTCTCGGAATCCTCAAAACCCTCAGGCTGTGTCATGTACACATCTTCTTCCAGTTTTCCGCTCAGGAAGGCGGTTTTGACATCCATTTGCCAAATCTCATAATCATAATGAGCTGCAATTGCTAGAATAATCCTAATGGACTTAAGCATCGCGACAGGGGAAAAGGTTTCTTCGTAGTCAAACTCAATTTAATCTTAAAACTATTGTGATTTTCAAAAGTGGTTTGATTGGTAATATGATTCCAAAAAAAAAAAGAATAGCAAATATAACTCAAAAGAAAATAAATAAGTTGGTATTCAGAAAAAGGGAACCTAGGGTTTTTTGAATCCATCCACATGATAATCCTAAAGACGATTTATTTGCCTTAATCAACTAAGTTCTTTGTTTTACTCGGGTTCTATTACATGAACGTTCTAGAATCCGGAAGATGTTGTCATTAAAATCAATAAGAACTTTAAAATATATGAAGATTTAATCTAAAAATTGACTTGCATATAAATCAAAACAATAACATTCTCATTACGGACTTCATCTAAAACCCTAGATAAGAAATTTAGTTTCTCATGATGATAGATGGAAGTTTAACTAAATAAATGATGGGAGAAAAGTAGAAAAAGTTGGATTTCTTACTGATTTTGCAGCCAAACAGAGCCTTAAGGAATTGATTTCCTTCTGTTTTTCTGAAATCTGCCAAACGCACCCTCTGGGAAAACGATTTTCTCGTCTTCCCGGAAATGGTTTCCTTCTGGGAAAATAATTTTCTCACCTTCTTCAACCTTCTTTCTCTCTCTAAACTTTCTGTTTCTTTCTCACTCTTTCTGTAATCTCTCTCTCTCTTTAATCTCCTTCTCTCTCACTAAGAAGTAGAAAATAACAAAGAGAAATCAAAAAATCAAGAAAAACTAAGTTGATAAAGCTCTCGGTTTCTCTCTCTCTCTCTCTACAAAACTCTCATATTAATCTCTCTGTCTCTCTCTATCTCTCTCTCACTAAGAAGTAGAGGAAGCAAAAAGAAAAATCAAAAGTCAAGAAAATCAACAATATAAGCCTCGGTTCTGTCTCTGTCTCTCTCCTGTTCTTCTTTTTTGTTCTGTTCTATAAAACCGTTTCCCTCTCTGTTCTCCTCTCTCTCTTTCTCTAAATATTTCTGTTAGGGTTGAGCTCCGGGAAGATGAACCCCCAGCCGAGAGATTCCCGTCTCTCTCTCTAACTTTCTTCTTTAAAACCGTCCCCCCTTCTCTCTGTTTCTTCTTTTGTTTTTATATCCTTGAAGAGAAGTCGAGTATCTCCTCTAACCGACTACCAATTCAGTTGCATCTTCCTCCAATCTCGGCTTCTCGATTTCCAGCTCTATCTCTCTCTCGGGTCTCTCTCTTTCCTCCCTTATCCCCCTCTCTCGGGTCTCTCTGTTCTGTTTTATAGGAGAGCAATCTCCATTAACCAAGATCTTTATCTCTCTAGGATCCTAACAAACTAACTCCTTCAATCCCTCTCTCTCGGTTTCTCTCTCTAAAACTAAAGAGATTTTATCTCATTCCCACAATCTCTCTTTCTTTCCTTTAATCTCTCTTCTCTTCTGTTTTCAAAAGAAAGAAAATTCTTTCTCTATCTCTATACATTAAGAATAAAATCGGGTGAGAGAAAAATGGAACCATAGGATTTGAATGTGACCTGCTAGTTGTCAAGAGTTGGGACGATACAGTATAACATGGAGCATCGGGTTAGTGTGCGTCCAAAGTGGAATGGCCGTTCGATGGAGCTGTTCGCACGCGTGTCCGAGAAAGGATCGTTGGATCTGTGTGGCCTACTGTTTTATCTTGCATCTTGTCACATGGAGGCAGCAGCTGGAAAATACTAGAGGGAGTCCCATTTGGCCCAACAGTGTACCGAAAATTTCACCATTGCCGTCAGATTGAACGCCACGTGTATTTAAGTGATTTGGTCAACCAAATTTGACCCGAACTTTGACCTTATCTATTTTATTGATCCGGACTCCGATTTGACTTCCGTTTTCGCCTACGGGCTCGTCTTGGACTCTACTTTCCATCCGAACACTAATATTGACCAAGAAGTCAGAATCAACAAATGACCAAAATGCCCCTAGTCTGTATTCTTTCCGACTTTATCCGTTTTGCACGCGTAACTCTGTAAAAAGGTACCTCAACATAAAAGAGAGTAATTCGTGAGAGTAACTGCTCTAGAGAGACTAACTCGTCTAAATTAAGAGACTCAGATGGGACATTTCCATGTCTCATCAAACATCCCCAAACTTAGATTTTGCTAGTCCTCGAGCAAAACAGAAAAATAAAACTAAACCCATTTCACCACTTTCGTAGGGACCCACGATTGCACTTAGCCCGTGCAACAAACCGTTAAACCTCTAGGTTACCCAAGAGGACGAGTTTTGTCTCGTGAGGGTTTGCAGTGAATATACCCACAAAATTCAAAGATCAAAAATGCAAAAGGGTCTAAATATGATGTGGACTAAAAATGTTCATCCGGTAGATTTTCAAAAGTTAATAGACATGAAATCTAAGTCGACCAAACCATAAAAATGCTAAAAATCCCTTCACTAGTAATCAAGACTCGAAGTGCACGTGACCAGCCAATATGAGTATCATTTCGGTTCTGAAAAGACAAGACCTCGATTACCGTCTCGATACATTTCGCCTTGACTACTGCCTCACGGTCATACACTCAAAAATCAAAGTCACTCAAGAATGGTTCACTCTATGTGTTGGTATGAATATGAAGGAAAACTCAACACATGAAAAAGACGGACTAAAATTCTGTGGACGACTGATCTCAAAGAAGGAAACTGAAGGATTTATCCGTTCGGTCTGAAGGAGATGTCCTTCCGAAGGAGTGTCCTTCGACCAAGGTGGCAATGCGATCAATTTGTCAGTTAGGATAACGATGACCACACGTAAAGATCATCCAGTCCGGTCCAATTAGGGGTCGTAATGCTTTGCTAGAAGCCAACTACGATCATCGGATCAAGGAGTTGATTCGAGGCTAACATAGACCGGATCCTACAACGGGTTACACATAAGAGTGGTAACTTGATCGGAGAGATTTGACTAGACGGGAACTGGCTAAAGTTGGATGGGATTCAACTGGAAAGGTCGAAAAGGGTCCGAATGGAGATTCGGGACAAGATAGAGGAAGGCTCTTTGGGCCGGCCATGAGATGGCCGACCAGAGTAAGTGGGCCGGCCATATAAGGCCCATAGTGGGCTGCCCTGGCCGGCCACACTTAAGGGGATTATCAAAATTTGGTAATTATCTTTTCTGTGACCCAGAAAATAGAAAACCTAATCTGAATGAGATTCTAATTAGGGTTTGTCTATATATTGGGTCAGTTGAGAACAGAAAAGGTGTGGATTTTTCTCTAAGGAAAATTATACAGCTCTCTCTCTCTCTCTCTGAATATACAGCTATTGGAGAGAGAGGAATATAGAGAGAAAGTTCCCATTCTATCAATCTAGTCAAGAAGAAGAGTTCTTCTCAACCTTCTACTAAGTCCTAGCAGTCTGAAAGGAAGGGAGATCAAGTCTATTCACTCGGTGTCTCAAGTAGAGGAGCTACAGTTGGAGCTCTCGATCTTTGCATGCGATTGGAATGGTTCGAGGGAAAAACGCGTTAAGGTATTTATCCCTCTCTAGTTCATTGATTAGTTTATGCATATAGATCCTGGGCAATCTAGTGTTAAACATGAGATGTTTGAGATTCCGCTTACAACACTAGGTAGTGTATGAGATACACAAAACCCTACAGAAACAACCACTAATATGGAATGGGGAAACTAACCAACTCTTCTCACCTGATCTACTATCTAACAATGCTTCCTAGAGGTCGATAGACACTAATGAGGATCTGACTAGAACTCCTGAGAACTCGACGTCTTCAAATCTTCAAGAACTACTTCAAGGGGTAAACAAAACTACATAAACACTATTTCTTTCATTTTCATTTTTTCATTTTTTTTTTTTTTTTTGTTTGTTTTTAAATTTTTTTTTTTAAATTTTTTTTTTTTTTTTTTTTTTTTTTTGCTACTGACTCTGGTAAAACTCAAAATACATATCATACTTTCTTCACATTATTATTTCCTTGGGTAAAATTCTATTCACTTTGCTTCATGCCTTATTCTCAGGGTTCTAAATGATGAAGTTCCTATCTTCCTATAGTTGACACTGTTTTCAAGTTTCTCAGACTACAAGAAAAGGTTTGCATTCCTGATGACATCCCTAGTGGTTGTAAAATTTGAACTCAAGAGATCAACTGAGTTCTAAGGAATATTGCGAGGTTGAGTAGCTCTTCATTCTACTCAGAATTAGCTCAGAAGAGATCACTCAAAACAACAAGAAAGGCTCAGAATCTCACATGGGTTAAGTCTCCACTAATGATCGATTAAGTTCTCTTAGAAAAGTCTACTCTTCACCTATCTAACACTCACATGGCTAGTGCACAGACAACTTCAAGACTCGAAATTCATGGAAAAACCTTTAGCAAAGGCATAGTACAACCAACTAGACCCTATAACTATTAACAAGCAAAAAGAAACTAGACTCACGTTTCTAATCCAAAAATTAAAAATTTTGAACCCTTTTTGAATTTTTGAAATAAGGACTAAAAATTCAATCCCCCATCCCCAAACTTAAACCGAACATTGTCCTCAATGTTCTGAAGACTATGCAAAATAACAGGAATAGGGAAAGATGTTACCAGATTCAGGAGTCCTATGCATGGGTTGCCTCCCAGAAAGCGCTAAGTTTAACGTCTTCAGCCAGACGAAACAGATGACTTGAAAAATAGAAAGAATTATACCTACTCGATTACAAATATGTGATTAACTGTAAACCAATAATCGATACATCTGTGGGTCCACCCAAAACACAAAGTTTTCAGTGCACGATAGTCTCACATTTTCGTAACTTGGTGATAGTGTAAGTGAGACTATCAAGATAGAAGGGCAATCCCCAAAGTTAGACGACAATAAGGTCGTTAAGTTTGGTACTGCACCAGAGAGATCACAAACCGGATAGAATGGGTCTTCATATGGATGATCGACAGAGGGAGTGAGTGCTTCAAAATCTACACATGGTTTTGAGGGACAAAATACAAAGCAATCTAGAGGACTATCAATGACACCCGGACTTAAACTAGGGTTCTCTAAAACAGGTACTTCGGGTTCCTTCAATAGAGAAACCCTACTATCAGACTCACAATCCCTAGAAGTCGAGTTAGATAGTCCTTCTATAATTTCTTTTATCATGTTATCATCGGTGTCCCAAAAGAATTCTAAATCTTCGCCTAAATCAAGCGAGTCAATCCTCTCATTTAGCAAATTGGTCAACCATGATTCATCATCCTCAGTTGAGTCAAACGACTTCAAATCATCTTCAACTCTAGTGAACTCTTCATTATGGTCTGAATGTATTTCAAGTTCGATACAATGAGAGGATATCTCAATATCGGGATCCATCGTTTCTGAGATTTTATTCTCAATAACGATGTTGTCGGGAAAACTATACTCCTCTAAAATTGTATCCTCGTCATCATAGTACACAGGACCGTACTCTACATTCTCATGGTGATCTTCTTCTATAATACTAGTTGTTATTTCTTGTAGAGTTCTATAGGTATTGTCATTCTTTTCTTCTAAAGTCTGACAAAACTCGAAAGTACTCTTTTGAAGATCACTAACAGTTTGGGCCAACGAAGATGATGCTAAAGATGGAGAGTCAACCTTTTCACCGTTATCCCATTGAGGTTGAGACACGTGTGGAGCAGAAGATTCTCCATTAATCCTCCTTAGCGCACTCATATACTCTTCATGAACCTTCTTTAACATACTCATAGTTTTGGCCAACGAAGGTGATGCTAAAGATGAAGGATCAATGGTTTCACCGTTATCCCATTGAGGTTGAGATACGTGTGAAGCATAAAATTCTTCGTTATAATGCATGTAAGAGTCATTAGTTTCAATGTTTTCCCATTGAGGTTGGGACACATTTGGAGCATAAGACTCTCTACTATAATGCATGTAAGATGATCTGTCAGGATATCTATAATATGGTTCATAACCTTCTTGAGGTTGGTAATAATCCCTACGACCATCATTATGCACATTGTCTCTAGGATGACTACTACTATTCTGCCCATTTGCTAAATACCACCATGGTAGATTAGAAAAACTCTCGTCCCTTCTGCCATTATGTCGGGACCAGGATCTATCCATTTCTTATCAAAAAATTTTTTTTTTTTTTAGAGACCGAAAACCGAGGAAGCCCTACGAAGATCCTATAGGAAAGCAAACACAATCAGGCTGACTCCACCAAGCAACCTAGACAAAATCTAGCAATGAGTGGGTTTGTCAGATTCACTTAAAAAGCTAGACAGCTCCTACTTCGCCAAAACACTTGAACTTTGACTGTTATAAAGGTTACTCTATCAGAGTAGTCTGTAAACAATTCTCCAGGAAGACAACCAATGATGAACGTTGTGACAGCCGTCTTCCTTCGGCAAACGTTTCCTCTTCTCGAGGCGGCCTTTTTGACAAGAATTGTTTACAAACTTTCCTCTGAGAATGCCTAGATAAAAGTCAATTTCCCAAGTTGTTTTTGAAGGGTCTTATGAGCTCGATACCTTAGGGGCTGATGTCTAAATCATATTTTAGCTTTTTAAGTGAGGTTTGGGTTCGTGAATGTTGTTACCTATGTGGGCAAGAGAACGGTGACGAAATCCGTTTCTTATCTTGTAACTGGGTTAGTGCCCTTACTAGAATGATTACACTAACAGTTCGATCAAAGCAATTAGGCACACGAATTCACACAAATACCCACTGACAGGAGATTCGTGGGTGTTCAAGAAATTTACCTCCCGTTCAAGACGGGCGATGACCTTTGTAGATGCCCCGCGAATGTTCCGACCCGAGGCTTCGTTTTGGTTTTCGGTTACAATTTAATTAAGCCCTCCAATTTAGGGTCAAAACTTAAAAAAAAAAAATAAAAAAAAAATAGAAAGTCTAAAAGTCTCTCTCTCACCAAAAAAATAAATAAAATAAAAAATAACAAAAAATGTAAATTCTTCTTTTTGAGCTCCTTTCCTTGTTGCGCCTTCTCCTTTGCTCCTTAGTGTTTTTTTTCTACACCAAAAACGGAAAAGCAAGTAAAAGTGTCCAAAAATATAAACTTACCAAAAATAGAGATAAAATTAGATCAAATTTAAACTAAGTCCCCGGCAGCGGCGCCAAAAACTTGATGGGCCTAAAAGGTTACCCTAGAAGGTCTACACCCGCAAGTGCACGGGTGTCAAGTTGTAATTTCTCGGTAAGACCGGTTCATTCCTCAGAGACTAAGTCAAACTCAATTTAATCTTAAAACTATTGTGATTTTCAAAAGTGGTTTGATTGGTAATATGATTCCAAAAAAAAAAAGAATAGCAAATATAACTCAAAAGAAAATAAATAAGTTGGTATTCAGAAAAAGGGAACCTAGGGTTTTTTGAATCCATCCACATGATAATCCTAAAGACGATTTATTTGCCTTAATCAACTAAGTTCTTTGTTTTACTCGGGTTCTATTACATGAACGTTCTAGAATCCGGAAGATGTTGTCATTAAAATCAATAAGAACTTTAAAATATATGAAGATTTAATCTAAAAATTGACTTGCATATGAATCAAAACAATAACATTCTCATTACGGACTTCATCTAAAACCCTAGATAAGAAATTTAGTTTCTCATGATGATAGATGGAAGTTTAACTAAATAAATGATGGGAGAAAAGTAGAAAAAGTTGGATTTCTTACTGATTTTGCAGCCAAACAGAGCCTTAAGGAATTGATTTCCTTTGTTTTTCTGAAATCTGCCAAACGCACCCTCTGGGAAAACGATTTTCTCGTCTTCCCGGAAATGGTTTCCTTCTGGGAAAATAATTTTCTCACCTTCTTCAACCTTCTTTCTCTCTCTAAACTTTCTGTTTCTTTCTCACTCTTTCTGTAATCTCTCTCTCTCTCTTTAATCTCCTTCTCTCTCACTAAGAAGTAGGAAATAACAAAGAAAAATCAAAAAATCAAGAAAAACTAAGTTGATAAAGCTCTCGGTTTCTCTCTCTCTCTACAAAACTCTCATATTAATCTCTCTGTCTCTCTCTATCTCTCGCTCACTAAGAAGTAGAGGAAGCAAAAAGAAAAATCAAAAGTCAAGAAAATCAACAATATAAGCCTCGGTTCTGTCTCTGTCTCTCTCCTGTTCTTCTTTTTTGTTCTGTTCTATAAAACCGTTTCCCTCTCTGTTCTCCTCTCTCTCTTTCTCTAAATATTTCTGTTAGGGTTGAGCTCCGGGAAGATGAACCCCCAGCCGAGAGATTCCCGTCTCTCTCTCTAACTTTCTTCTTTAAAACCGTCCCCCCTTCTCTCTGTTTCTTCTTTTGTTTTTATATCCTTGAAGAGAAGTCGAGTATCTCCTCTAACCGACTACCAATTCAGTTGCATCTTCCTCCAATCTCGGCTTCTCGATTTCCAGCTCTATCTCTCTCTCGGGTCTCTCTCTTTCCTCCTTCTATCCCCCTCTCTCGGGTCTCTCTGTTCTGTTTTATAGGAGAGAAATCTCCATTAACCAAGATCTTTATCTCTCTAGGATCCTAACAAACTAACTCCTTCAATCCCTCTCTCTCGGTTTCTCTCTCTCTAAAACTAAAGAGATTTTATCTCATTCCCACAATCTCTCTTTCTTTCCTTTAATCTCTCTTCTCTTCTGTTTTCAAAAGAAAGAAAATTCTTTCTCTATCTCTATACATTAAGAATAAAATCGGGTGAGAGAAAAATGGAACCATAGGATTTGAACGTGACCTGCTAGTTGTCAAGAGTTGGGACGATACAGTATAACATGGAGCATCGGGTTAGTGTGCGTCCAAAGTGGAATGGCCGTTCGATGGAGCTGTTCGCACGCGTGTCCGAGAAAGGATCGTTGGATCTGTGTGGCCTACTGTTTTATCTTGCATCTTGTCACATGGAGGCAGCAGCTGGAAAATACTAGAGGGAGTCCCATTTGGCCCAACAGTGTACCGAAAATTTCACCATTGCCGTCAGATTGAACGCCACGTGTATTTAAGTGATTTGGTCAACTAAATTTGACCCGAACTTTGACCTTATCTATTTTATTGATCCGGACTCCGATTTGACTTCCGTTTTCGCCTACGGGCTCGTCTTGGACTCTACTTTCCATCCGAACACTAATATTGACCAAGAAGTCAGAATAAAAAAATGACCACAATGCCCCTAGTCTGTATTCTTTCTGACTTAATCCGTTTTGCACGCGTAACTCTGTAAAAAGGTACCTCAACATAAAATAGAGTAATTCGTGAGAGTAACTGCTCTAGAGAGACTAACTCGTCTAAATTAAGAGACTCAGATGGGACATTTCCATGTCTCATCACATAAGATCTCTTCATACCAGAAGGATCACCCCGAAAACAGAGTTCTCATAACTCCCCCCCCCCCTCAAAAGGGTCAATGAATATTCATTCTTTTACTGCAAAGAGCACCCTGACTGTCTTGAGCGTCAGAGCGGTTTTCGAACCCTTTGCAGGTTTTCCCCCCTCGGGAATAGACGAACAAGAGCAAGGAATCAGGAGCTAGAGCAAGGAGCAGAGAAGCAGAGCAAAGGAGCGGAGCAGAGTAGAGAAGCAGAGCTGAACAGAGGAATCTCACCTCTCTAAACGGAATATTCTATCATAACAGAGGTTGTCATGCATCAACTCCCTTTTTCATGCTAATTTAATCGGGAGCCAATTTTCGACATCAGCAGCCGGGTTTAGAGGTAGGCGCCTCTAGGCTGCACGTTTGTGCACCATCTTCCGCTGAAATTCAGAAGGAACCAGTCTAGAAGAACTACCGTGTTGATAGTGACTGTAGATGGTAAAATGTCTACGGGTCGGAAAGTCTAACAGCCAACGGGTTGACCGTCAGGAGTCTTGTCGAGTCGGGTCGGATGCTTCGGGGACTGGCTACGTGTCAAGTCAGATACTCGATCAAATATAAATAAAGTAAAAGTGGCGATAGGGAGGTAACCGTCGTCGGAGTGCTTAGGTGTCGCGACTCGTGGAGTTGTCGGAACCGATCTCCATGGTAGTGATATACTTACTGTACTGCAGAGGGTGATGGTAACGATGTATTGTTGTTAACTTGCTGGTCGTAAGTGATCTTCGCAGTAAGGTGCTGGTCGTAAACGAACCTTGCAGTAAGGCTCTGGTCGTAAGTGGATCTAACGACGAGGATCGATGGATGGAAGATGTCGATACGCCTAGCGTCTTATCGCTAGATGCGGTAAGAAGGTGACTGTATTAGGATGGTGATACGGCCAGTTGGTTACTGCTGGATGGGTGTTACAGTCAGCTCGTTACTGTTGTTAGACCAGAGAGCTATCTTATGCAATAAGGCGGTGGTCGTATTGTGTTGATACGGTTAGCTCGTTAATGATTGATTTGGGACTACTAAGTTCGTATCTCCCAACTTCTAAGACAATTAGTCAGAGACTTTGGGGGAATGGAAAGCTCTTTGAGAGGCTTATCGGAGAGTCTGTAAGTAGAGAAGATGGATTAGACTACTAGAGAATTGTTGTCCAGTATTGGATGCCCTGGTCTGGTTGTAGCCTCTTGTATTTATAGTGGTAGAGGAGGGTCGTCTTGATGACAGTCAGCTCGTAACCGACGTAATTATTCCGTGAGATTACTCCTGGGAAGTACGTTAAGAGATAGGGGATCTGATGTATCGACCGTCAGATGAGTATTCGAATCTCTTGGGGGACGGTCAGGATGTTACCGCGTGTGCGATAAGCTACTGGCCGGTAACGTCCGTCTTTAAGTAGCGGATAGCGCGATAATCTTCTGGCCGTAAGATAGCCTAGTCCTGGCAGGTGGCTATCGCGTGACACATGTCAGATATGCTTATTTTCAAGCGGGTATGGATTCGGTGACCACAGTAGCGACTTGGGCCATTATCGGGCCTTCTTATTTAGCCCCGCGGGTTTTACCCTTACGAAGCAGTTGTTCCTTTATTCTACAGGCACCTCATGGGGCGAATATTTGCCCATACAATTTGCCCCCCAATCTCTAAGTCTGGATGCGGAGTTAGAGAGTAGTGAGGTATGACCGTGTCAGCAGAAGAGTGCGCGTCTCGATCACATTTTACTGGTGGGAGTGCCACTTTGCATCATAGCGATGGCCGTTTCGAAGTTGAGTGTCTTGCTCGGATTGTCGAGGTGTCGATAGGTTTTTGGGAGACGTGGTCAGATAGAGAATCACAGAAGGATTCGTTGAAAAGAAAATAGTGGCGGAGAGGGATGCAAAGTGACGATATAGAGCGCGCCCGCAGTGGGTTGCCAGGCGACGGGCGCCACGGGGGTGCGCAGGGCGCCCGGAGCACGCCATGGCTGCACCTGCGTTCGCGCACAGGAGCGCGCCACGTGGCACGTTGGGCGATCGAAATACGCCCGGAGCGTTGCTGCGCGCGCGCACAGGAACGCGCCACGTAGTGCGTGCTGGGCGTTTGGAGTACGCCCAACGTGTTTCTGTGCGCACGCACAAGAGCGCGACACGTGGCGCGCGTTGAACGTTTGGAGTACGCCCAGCGCACTCCTGCGGGCGCGGCCAGGAACGCGCCACGTGGCGCACGCGTTGGCCGTTGAACGGCCAGAGCTCTCCTGAGCGCGCGCGTTGGCTGTTTGGACGGCCAGCGCCTTCTTGCACCCCGTTTGGATGGTGTTTCATTTTGTCTGGGTGTCGCCCACTCGGTTCCCACGTATGTCCCAGATGTAGGGTTTTGTGTATCCTATACACTAACTAGTGTTGTAAGCGGAATCTCAAACATCACATGTTTAACACTAGATTGCCCAGGATCGTTATGCATAAACTAATCAATGAACTAGAGAGGGATAAATACCTTAACGCGTTTTTCCCTCGAACCATTCCAATCGCATGCAAAGATCGAGAGCTCCAATTGTAGCTCCTCTACTTGAGACACCGAGTGAATAGACTTGATCTCCCTTCCTTTCAGACTGCTAGGACTTACTAGAAGGTTGAGAAGAACTCTTCTTCTTGACTAGATTGATAGAACGGGAGCTTTTTCTCTATATTCCTCTCACTCCAATAGCTGTATATTCAGAGAGAGAGAGAGAGCTGTATATTTTTCCTTAGAGAAAAATCCACACCTTTTCTGTTCTTAACTGACCCAATATATAGACCAACCCTAATTAGAATCTCATTCAGATTAGGTTTTCTATTTTCTGGGTCACAGAAAAGATAATTACCAAAATACCCTTTTGGGGTATTTTGATTTAGTGTGCCCGGCCAGGGCAGCCCACTATGGGCCTTATGTGGCCGGCCCACTTACTCTGGTCGGCCATCTCATGGCCGGCCCACTTACTCTGGTCGGCCATCTCATGGCCGGCCCAAAGAGTCTTCCTTCTATCTTGTCCCGAATCTCCATTCGGACCCTTTCGGCCTTTCCAGTTGAATCCCATCCAACTTTAGCCAGTTCCCGTCTAGTCAATTCTCTCCGATCAAGCTACCACTCTTATGTGTAACCCGTTGTAGGATCCGGTCTATGTTAGCCGCGAATCAACTCCTTGATCCGACGATCGTAGTTGGCTTCTAGCAAAGCATTACGACCCCTAATTGGACCGGACTGGATGATCTTTACGTGTGGTCATCGTTATCCTAACTGACAAATTGATCGCATTGCCACCTTGGTCGAAGGACACTCCTTCGGAAGGACATCTCCTTCAGACAGAACGGATAAATCCTTCAGTCTCCCACTTTTACTTAGAACAAGTGCAATGCTCGATTCCCATGTCGCTTAGTATCTCATCTGATACGTCACACCGTTCAGACTTTCTTGATCTGGAGAACAACTGTCAATTCAAATGATTAACTCTTAATCCATTTGAGTGTGGCCACACATTTTCCAGTTGCTTCTCCTCAAGTGGCCCGAAGATACTTATTCCTAACTTAATAGGAGGACATCATCCAGTCTTGTACTCCCACATAACTTCATGTCTATCCTGTCTCCCCCAGTATGCTGCCTTTATAACCTCCTTTTACGGCGCGGCGTTTGACAGTACCAAAGTTCGACATTCCTTACATAAGATGAGTGGAGCACTCATGTTTACGGAATCTCTCCAATCTTGCCTATGAGAGTTTGTGACGCTTTTTCAACTCCTTGAAAAACTCTCATCTTTGGGTTATCCAGTGTAGATTCCCTAATCTACACCCATGTAATTGACTTAAATACCATATTTCTATAGCCCATGGAACTGCGCTATCAGTCAATTCCCATGCTAGTCTTCTTGAGTCTTTGTTGTCCATGCAATGACCTGGACTAGGGACACCATAATGAATCTATTCCATGTTCACTTAGTAGGGTTCCATTTACCAGATCACGTACCTGATAAACCTACTTGGAATTCCTCATTATTTTGGACCGTCATTAAACACTAAACCATTATTTAATGACAGAAATAACTTATTTATTTCTTTTTATTGAATGTAGCTAATTGATTACATGAAAACCCCTTTTCATTAATCCAATTACAACTCAAAGCCATTCATCGATGCGCTTTATACCTATGCCCCTTCTATGACTCTCATACTTGGGCTGAGGCAGTGGTTTAGTTAACGGATCGGCAACGTTGTCATCCGTATCGACTTTGCAAATGACCACATCCTTTCGCTCAGTGATTTCCCTAATCACGTGGTACGTCCTTAGGATATGTTTGGATTTCTGGTGTGCCCTTGGTTCCTTAGCCTGGGCGATAGCTCCATTGTTGTCACAATACAGAGTAACCCCATTTTCTATGCTAGGAACTACACCAAGTTCGGAGATAAACTTCTTTATCCAAACTCCTTCCTTAGCTACTTCCGAAGCGGCAAGGTATTCTGCTTCTGTGGTAGAGTCTGCTACAGTAGTCTGCTTTGAGCTTTTCCAGCTTATTGCTCCTCCGTTTAGACAAAAGACATAACCCGACTGCGATCGGAAATCATCTCTGTCCGTTTGGAAGCTCGCATCCACATGGCCTTCCGCGATTAGTTCGTCTTTCCCGCCATAAACCAAGAAGTGATCCTTAGTCCTTCTCAAGTATTTCAGGATATTTTTGGTTGCGGTCCAGTGTTTCTCTCCTGGATTAGATTGGTAACGACTACACATACTCAGAGCATATGAGACGTCTGGGCGAGTGCAGACCATGGCGTACATGATAGATCCTATTGCCGAAGCATAAGGCACCTTCTTCATGTGTGCTAGCTCATCAGGATCTCGGGGACACTGAGTCTTGCTAGTCGTACCATGTGTCATGGGTAGGAATCCTCTCTTAGAGTCTTCCATCTTGAACCTCCCAAGAACCTTATCTATATAAGTCTCTTGACTAAGTCCAATCATCCTCCTCGATCTATCTCTATAGATCTTGATGCCCAATATGTATTCTGCATCTCCTATGTCTTTCATTGAAAAACACTTCCTAAGCCACTCTTTCACGGAGTCAAGCATAGGAATGTCATTTCCAACGATCAGTATGTCATCCACATACAGGACCAAGAAAACTAGGTTGATCCCACTAACCTTCTTGTATACACAAGATTCCTCTTCATTCTTCAGAAAACCAAACTCTTTGATTTTCTCGTCGAATCGAAGATTCCAGCTCCGACTTGCTTGCTTCAACCCGTAGATGGACCTTTGAAGCTTGCAAACCTTTCCAGCATTCTCGGAATCCTCAAAACCCTCAGGCTGTGTCATGTACACATCTTCTTCCAGTTTTCCGTTCAGGAAGGCGGTTTTGACATCCATTTGCCTCATAATCATAATGAGCTGCAATTGCTAGAATAATCCTAATGGACTTAAGCATCGCGACAGGGGAAAAGGTTTCTTCGTAGTCTATACTCTGGACTTGTCTGTAACCTTTTGCCACGAGTCTAGCTTTGAAAACGCTCACGTTTCCATCCTTGTCTGTTTTCATCTTGAAAATCCATTTGCATCCGATGGGTTTTACTCCATCGGGCAAATCAACCAAGTTCCAAACTTGATTCTCAGACATGGATTCCATTTCGGATTTCATGGCTCCCAGCCATTTTTCGGAGTCTGGGTTCGTCATAGCTTCTTTATAGGTGTTGGGTTCATTATCCTCTACCAACAACTCTTGTTGTTGAGATAACTCAATCAGCCTTGCGGACCTACGCGGGGCTTGAACAACAGGTGAGACACTCTCAACTCCTTGAGGGTTCTCCTGCGAATCACATTCGCTCTGCGCGGGAGGATCTCCGAGATCTACCATCTCATCCTCTCTTTCCTTTTCTATCGGCTCATAATAGTTAGGAATCGCGACTTCTGACATCGGTACTACGGTGTCAGTTTGTTGCTCAGATCGAACCTCTTCGATCTCTATATTTCTCCCACTTGTCTTCTTGGAAAGGAAATCCTTTTCAAGGAAGACACCATCACGAGCAACAAACACTTTGTTCTCTAATGGGTTGTAGAAGTAATACCCCTTTATCTCTTTCGGATAACCGACGAAGAGACACTTGTCTGATCTTGGTGCTAGTTTATCTCCTTGTAAACGCTTTACATAAACATCGCAACCCCAGACTTTGGAACCTTTCCAGTCCATATCTCATATGGCGTCTTTTCTACAGCTTTTGACGGAGTTCGGTTAAGTGTGAAAGCAGCCGTTTCTAGAGCATACCCCCAGAAAGTGTTAGGAAGATCGGCTAAGTTCATCATCCATCGAACCATGTCCATCAATGTTCGGTTCCTCCTCTCGGACACACCGTTCATCTGAGGTGTTCCTGGAGGAGTGAGTTGTGAAACTATTCCGCAACTCCGAAGATGATCCTCAAACTCTTGACTCAAATACTCACCACCTCGATCCGATCGAATGGCTTTTATTTTCTTGCCAAGCTGATTCTCTACTTCATTCTGGAATTGTTTGAACACTTCAAACGATTCCGACTTATGCCTCATTAGATATACGTAACCATATCTAGTGAAGTCATCTGTGAATGTTATGAAGTAGCCATAGTTACCTCTCGCAAGTGTACTCATAGGTCCGCATACATCTGTATGTATCAGTCCTAATGGTTCACTCACCCGATCTCCTTTCCCCTTGAAGGACGATCTTGTCATCTTGCCCACTAAGCATGGCTCACATGTATCGTACGTTTCCAAATCACACGATCCCAGAAGTCCATCTGAATGAAGCTTCTGCATGCGTTTCATGTTAATGTGACCCAAACGACAATGCCGGAGATAACTTTGGTTAGAATCATGAGTACGAAGCCGTTTCGTGTCTATGTTCAGGATTTCATCTTCTATGTTCACAACATAAAGACCATTACGCAGCTTAGCACTGGTATAGAACATCTCACCTTTGTATAAAGAACAACTCTTGTCCTTTATTATAGCGTGATATCCCTCTTTGTCTAACACCAACGCAGAGATGATGTGCCTCGATATAGTGGGTACATAATAGCAATTACGTAGCACTAATATCAACCCAGTCTCTAAACTGAGCTCAAAAGTTCCTACAGCCACAGCAGCAACTCTTGCCTTATTTGCGACTCGTAGAACCATCTCGCTCTTTGTCAGATACCTGACCTCCTTGAGCTCATCTAATTCTGAAATTATATGTGCTCCACATCCGGTATCATATACCCATGAGGGAGAGTCAGCCATATCTGCCAAATTGACCTCTATAACATAGGCACCGACTTCCACTTCCCTTTCTGGTAGCTCTATTACGCTTTCTTTCTTTGAAGCATCGAGAACTCTTCTCTGATCTTCCTCCGAATCTAGAAAGTCGTATAGATCTCTATCTAAACGTGAACTAATACTATTTGCCATCTCTACTCTACAGAAACAAAATAAGGATTTTGCTAAGTACTACATTCAATGTTTACGCAAAAACACTTTTTGCCATATTATTCAGTGAAAACCGTCCCCCTATGAATAATACGATTCCAAGATCCCATTCTTGTGAAGCTAAGCGTACTTTGGCACTGCCCTTAACTTCACCCTCCTGGGTGAGTAACTCCTTACTGATCATATCTCATATGACTCTTGGTTGATGAATAACACTTATGTGTTCAATTCATCCTTTTGCCTCGAAATCTAAAACTCTTTTGCTGACTCGTTGAGAATAACCATTTAGACATGTAGAGACCTCTTCATAGGTCTACCCGTATTGTCCCGAGGTAAAAGATGGCATTCTGCTTTGGCATGACCCACCATCGATGAACAAGGGCGCAACAGGTGTCTTAATCTGTGTAGGCATTACTCAAAATACTTTTTGGGGACTCTTACGTTTTTGTTTGCATGCATTACTGTGAACTCTAACATAATCATACACCACACAAAACGTAAATAAGTAAATGCGCGCGAGAAAATAAATCAAGCAGACATGATCCTAGTATGGCCCCTAACCTAAAAGATCTAATCTTCTTAGGTTCTTTGCTTGTTTAGCCTCCGTTCGCCTGGATCTCCATCCTCGAACATCCATTGAATTCTCCCACTCGAACCACGATCTCATCCTTTGGCTCTTCAATGGACTCAATTGTACCCTTAACTCTAATTACAAGACTCAACGATTCGCAGATCGTATAAAACTTGAAATTAAATTAATTACATCGGGCACCCATCCGTGCTTAAAAACAAGATAGAACAATTCTATGGCCATACTAGAACCCGCATTCACATCCATACATACATAATAATATGACATTCATAAAACACCCAAGTATGTATGAGATTCACTTCCTTAGGTCGAATCTAGGTTTGCTAGCTATGTTCTAGATAGCTTTTCGGGAGATACTACCGACATCTCTATGTCTAACGTGCCTTAAGTCCAACTAATGGCTCGTTTCGGTTTTATCCTAAAAGATTTTGAAATCGTTTTGGAAAAAACTCTGATTCAGGCTTTGGTTGGCCCGGGTCGCTTTCAGAAAAAATATGGTCAAAGTTGGAAAAAGAAAATAGAAACCTCCCACTTAAGTCAAGGCCCAAAAGACCCGAGTCTAACTCCAAAGACTTAAGTCAAACTTGGTCAAGGAACCCTTTGACTAGACCCAGTCAAGTCATGGTCAAGGTCCGAACCAAGGTCGGACCCGGATTGGCACGTTCCAGACCGTGCCAAGTCCCTCGGGTGGACGCGTCCTGGCCCTAGGCCAGACGCTTCCCAGCCCCGCAGACGCGTCCTAGAAGCTCTGCCCAAGCCTATGCTTCTCGGACTCCCAGTCCGAGACAGCTACTGGTCTCACCAGACGCGTCCCAGACGCGTTCTGGAAGGAACAGTCCCGGTCGCGTCCGGATTCTCAATCCGAGACGCGTCCGGACTTCTCTGTGGTCGCGTCCTGAAGACGCGGCCTCAGGTGCCAGACGCTGATCCTTCGGGATCCTAGTCCGAGACCCTCTCGGACTCCCAGTCCGAGACGCTCTCGGACGCGTCTTTCTATCCGAGAAAAGCTCGGACGCGTCCTTATCCGAGACGCTCTCGGATTCCCAGTCCGGGAAGGACTGGTGATGGGCCTAAAAGGTTACCCTAAATAGGTCACCACCCGCAAGTATACGGGCGTCAAGTGATAATTCCGGTAAGACCGGTTCGTTCCTCAGAGACTAAGTGAAACCTATTCTAAGACTCGGAAGTAAGACGGTTTTGAAAATGGTTTTGGTGATAAAATATTAAAATAAAATAACGGAATGAAAATGAACTCAAATGGGGGAGAAAGCCTAGGGTTTTGGAATCCACACAATAAAATCACTTTTAGAATCAATATCTAATAAATTCTCTTTTCCTATAACTCAGAATTTCGGATAATGAACTATCCTGATTCCGGGAGATGTTTTCGATAAAATCGGTTTTTAACTCATGAAATTGTAATTGTTTTATTTTGAAAAATGAATTTCCAAACTACTATCTATCAATCAATAAGTATGCATCGTCAAAGGATTTAACCTAAGCACGGTGCATCAAACCTAAAAGCATAGATAGTGAAAAGATAATCGACTTGACAAATTAAAACAATTTAGACATTAAATCACATTGAAAGAATTAACCAAATAACTTATGTTTCTATAAGGTCGAATATGGTTTCATCATCAACCCTAGATTAAGAGTCTTAGCTAATCATGATCAAAGATTAAAATCAATATGAAGAATAAGAGAAAATGGAAGGAAAACGGAACTTTTCTCACTTATTTTCCACTGGCAGCCAAACGCACCCTTAAGGAAAATAATTTTCTCGTCTTCTCCGAAATACTTTCCCTCTGGGAAAATTATTTTCCAAGTGTTTTTCTCTATCTCTCTTCTGTTTCTCTCTTTCTGAACTCTTTCTTTCTCTCTCTATAACCCACTGTTTCTTTCTTTTTCTCACAAAAATCAGAAAACAGGAGAAGAAGAAGAAAAGATGATGAACACTGTTAAACCTCTTGATTGATTACAATTTTCTCTATCAATCTCTTTACGGCCACTCTTTCTCTCTATTAATCTCTCTTTTCTCTCACAAAAAAGAAAAGATTACAGAAGATAAAGATGTTACAATAAAAGATGATGGTGCTCTGTTTCTCTTTCTCTCTCTCTGATTTTTCTGTTAGTTGAGCTTTTTGAGAGGATTCAGACCTCCAAAGATGAGATACTTTCTTTTTTCCTCTCTTCCTTTCACTGAATTTATAAGAGGGGAAGAAAAATCAAACCCAGTCGAATCCCCTGTAACAGCTCACTTCCTCCATCCTTTCCTTCTTCTCTATTATTTTATGTACTCTCTCTCTCTCTCTATAGTTCTGTAATCTTTCTCTCCCTTAAAATTGTCTTCAGCCGAATCCCCCTAAATATACTCTTTCAACCTTGAGAGACATCTCTCTCTGTCTTAACAAATTATATCTATAAAAGATCCATCTTCTTTCCTTTTAGCACATCACTAAAATATTGCCTCATCAATCTTCCCTAGAATATTAGTTGATAGCCGAGTTAGATAGTCCTTCTATAATTTCTTTTATCATGTTATCATCGGTGTCCCTAAAGAATTCTAAATCTTCGCCTAAATCAGGCGAGTCAATCCTCCCATTTAGCAAATTGGTCAACCATGATTCATCATCCTCAGTTGAGTCAAACGACTTCAAATCATCTTCAACTCTAGTGAACTCTTCATTATGGTCTGAATGTATTTCAAGTTCTATACAATGAGAGGATATCTCAATATCGGGATCCATCGTTTCTGAGATTTTAGTCTCAATAACGATGTTGTCGGGAGAACTATACTACTCTAAAATTGTATCCTCGTCATCATAGTACACAGGACACTGTGGACCGTACTCTACATTCTCATGGTGATCTTCTTCTATAATACTAGTTGTTATTTCTTGTAGAGTTCTATAGGTATTGTCATTCTTTTCTTCTAAAATCTGACAAAACACGAAAGTACTCTTTTGAACATCACTAACAGTTTGGGTCAATGAAGATGATCCTAAAGATGGAGAGTCAATAGTTTCATCGTTATCCCATTGAGGTTGAGACACGTGTGGAGCATAAGACTCTCCACTAATCCTTCTTAGTGCACTCATAGACTCTTCATGAACCTTCTTTAACATACTCATAGTTTCGGCCAACGAAGATGATCCTAAAGATGGAGAGTCAATAGTTTCACCGTTATCCCATTGAGGTTGAGACACGTGTGGAGCATAAGACTCTCCACTAATCCTCCTTAGTGCACTCATAGACTCTTCATGAACCTTCTTTAACATACTCATAGTTTCGGCCAACGAAGGTGATGCTGAAGATGAAGGATCAATAGTTTCACCGTTATCCCATTGAGGTTGAGATACGTGTGAAGCATAAAATTCTTCGTTATAATGCATGTAAGAGTCATTAGTTTCAATGTTTTCCCATTGAGGTTGGGACACATTTGGAGCATAAGAATCTCTACTATATTGCATGTAAGATGATCTGTCAGGATATCTATAATATGGTTCATAACCTTCTTGAGGTTGATAATAATCCCTACGACCATCATTATGCACATTGTCTCTAGGATGACTACTACTATTCTGCCCATTTGCTAAATACCACCATGGTAGATTTGAAGAACTCTCGTCCCTTCTGCCATTATGTTGGGACCACGATCTATCCATTTCTCATCAATTTTTTTTTTTTTTTTTTTTTTTTAAATCGAAAACCGAGGAATCACTACGAAGACCTTAGAGGAAAGCAAACACAATCAGTCTGACTCCACCAAGCAACCTAAACAGAATCTAGACAGACAAGTTGGTCAGATTCACCCTAAAATTATAGACAGCTCCTACTTCGTTACAAAGCTTGAACTATAATTGTTATGAGGGTTACTCCGTCAAAGTAATACGGTCAAACAATTCTTGGTGACGACCAACGATGAACGTTGTGATAGCCGTCCAACCTTCGGTAACGTTTCCTCTTCTCGAGGTGACCTTTTAAAGAATTGAGTGACGTTTTCCTTTGAGGAATGCCCAAATAAAAATTAAGTCCTTGAATTGTTTCAAAGATCCTATGAGCTCGATACCCTAAGGCCAATGTCTAAACCAGATTTTAATTTAAGTGAGGTTTGGGATTCGCAACGTTGTTTCCTAAATGGGCAAGAGATCGGTGATGAAATCCGACTCCTATCTTGTAATGGGGTTTGTGCCCTTACTAAAGACGATTAAACTAAGCAGTTCGTCAAATCAATGAGGCACACAAAACACACAAGGACCCACTTACAGGGGATTCGTGGGTGGTCAGAGAAATTACCTCCCGTTCAAGACGGGCGATGACCTTTGAGGACGACCCGGGCCACTCTTTTCTCAAGTGTCCGAACCCGAGGCTTCGTTTGACTTTCGGTTACAATTTACAAGCACTCTAATTAAGGGTCAAAACTTTAATCCAAAAATAAAATTCAGAAAGTCTAAAGTCTCTCTCTCACCAAAAATAAAATAAAATAAAAAATAAAAAATGTAAATTTCTTCTTTTCGACTCCTTCTCCTTGTTTGCGCCTTCTCTTTCGCTCCTTAATGCCCTACACACCAAAAATAGAGAAGCAAGTCAAAGTGGCCAAAAATAAAAACTTACCAAAAATAAAAACTTTCCAAGATTAGAACAAATTTAAAACGTAGTCCCCGGCAGCGGCGCCAAAAACTTGATGGGCCTAAAAGGTTATCCTAAATAGGTCACCACCCGCAAGTATACGGGCGTCAAGTGATAATTCCGGTAAGACCGGTTCGTTCCTCAGAGACTAAGTGAAACCTATTCTAAGACTCGGAAGTAAGACGGTTTTGAAAATGGTTTTGGTGATAAAATATTAAAATAAAAAAACGGAATGAAAATGAACTCAAATGGGGGAGAAAGCCTAGGGTTTTGGAATCCACACAATAAAATCACTTTTAGAATCAATATCTAATAAATTCTCTTTTCCTATAACTCAGAATTTCGGATAATGAACTATCCTGATTCCGGGAGATGTTTTCGATAAAATCGGTTTTTAACTCATGAAATTGTAATTGTTTTATTTTGAAAAATGAATTTCCAAACTGCTATCTATCAATCAATAAGTATGCATCGTCAAAGGATTTAACCTAAGCACGATGCATCAAACCTAAAAGCATAGATAGTGAAAAGATAATCGACTTGACAAATTAAAACAATTTAGACATTAAATCACATTTAAAGAATTAACCAAATAACTTATGTTTATAAAAGGTCGAATATGGTTTCATCATCAACCCTAGATTAAGAGTCTTAGCTAATCATGATCAAAGATTAAAATCAATATGAAGAATAAGAGAAAATGGAAGGAAAACAGAACTTTTCTCACTTATTTTCCACTGGCAGCCAAACGCACCCTTAAGGAAAATAATTTTCTCGTCTTCTCCGAAATACTTTCCCTCTGGGAAAATTATTTTCCAAGCGTTTTTCTCTATCTCTCTTCTGTTTCTCTCTTTCTGAACTCTTTCTTTCTCTCTCTATAACCCACTGTTTCTTTCTTTTTCTCACAAAAATCAGAAAACAGGAGAAGATGAAGAAAAGATGATGAACACTGTTAAACCTCTTGATTGATTACAATTTTCTCTATCAATCTCTTTACAGCCACTCTTTCTCTCTATTAATCTCTCTTTTCTCTCACAAAAAAGAAAAGATTACAGAAGATAAAGATGTTACAATAAAAGATGATGGTGCTCTGTTTCTCTTTCTCTCTCTCTGATTTTTCTGTTAGTTGAGCTTTTTGAGAGGATTCAGACCTCCAAAGATGAGATACTTTCTTTTTTCCTCTCTTCCTTTCACTGAATTTATAAGAGGGGAAGAAAAATCAAACCCAGTCGAATCCCCTGTAACAGCTCACTTCCTCCATTCTTTCCTTCTTCTCTATTATTTTATGTACTCTCTCTCTCTCTCTATAGTTCTGTAATCTTTCTCTCCCTTAAAATTGTCTTCAGCCGAATCCCCCTAAATATACTCTTTCAACCTTGAGAGACATCTCTCTCTGTCTTAACAAATTATATCTATAAAAGATCCATCTTCTTTCCTTTTAGCACATCACTAAAATATTGCCTCATCAATCTTCCCTAGAATATTAGTTGATAGCCGAGAGATCTCTTTCTCGGTTTAGATAAATTCGGAAGATAGGAATTATAGAAGGATAGCCTTCTCTCTCTACTGTTAATGAGAGAAATAAATCTAGAAGATAAATCCGAGAGAGAGATAAAAGGAAGAGTTGATTTGAGTTTGTTGCAATTTGAGCTAGGTGGCGTTGTTTGATAGGTCCACAATAAGAAATCGTTATTGCTGCTGACTCATGGGGGCGATGCCATGTATCTAGGAGCATCAAACTATTACACACCCGCCTCATGGGATGAAGCCATGTGCGACACTGAAATTCGGAACCGCTAGATGCTTTGTAAAAACACGGTAGTATCCTGGCTGCGTATACACGGAATCGTTTCACAGAAAATCCAAACTAGCGCCCCATTTAGCCCGAATGTGTACCACGAACGCCATGTTACCGTCCATCTCTATTCTGTTCACCCGCCACGTGGCAATGCTGACCTTGGTCAATGGACTTTCTACCCAATCTTCGACCCAGTCTATCTTGCTCGTCCGGGCTCTGATTTGACCTCTGTTTTCACCCACGGACTCGTCATGAACTATACTTTTACCCGATCATCAATATTGGCCAAATTACCAGAATTCCCAAATGACCAAAGTGCCCTTTTGTGTGACTTTCTCCCGTTTTTATCTAATTTTCGAGCACAATTCCATGGAAGACACCTGAACAAGAGAAACTTACAAATCATCAGAGTAACTGCTCGAAATGGACTAACTAACCCGAGTTAAGAGATTCAGATGGGACATTTTCATGTCTCATCAACTGGGACGCGTCCTGAGCGTCTGCGACTGGCCAGACGCTACCTGGGACGCGTCCTGGTCAGTCCGGCTCCTGGACAGCACCATCTTCTCTTCCAATTTTCGATTTTTCCAACCTTTTTGCTGCTGTTTTTGATGAATCTTCATCCAAAAACCAGCAATTTGAAAACTCTTTTAAAAAACCATCATCTTTAAAATTTTATTTTGAAAACTCTTTTCAAAAACTCAAAATTTTAAAGTCCTCCCATTGAAACTCTTTCAATTTTCTATCTGATTAAGTCTAAATCTAATTTAAACTAATCAATTTCATGTCTAAATCCCTATTTAAACATAAAATCATCTAATCAATCAAGCTCGAATCTAATTCGACTAGTCAGAGATAGTTTCATGCAACCGGCTCGTGATGCCACTGTAGGGTTTTGTGTATCCTATACACTAACTAGTGTTGTAAGCGGAATCTCAAACATCACATGTTTAACACTAGATTGCCCAGGATCGTTATGCATAAACTAATTAATGAACTAGAGAGGGATAAATACCTTAACGCGTTTTTCCCTCGAACCATTCCAATCGCATGCAAAGATCGAGAGCTCCAATTGTAGCTCCTCTACTTGAGACACCGAGTAAATAGACTTGATCTCCCTTCCTTTCAGACTGCTAGGACTTACTAGAAGGTTGAAAAGAACTCTTCTTCTTGACTAGATTGATAGAACGGGAGCTTTTTCTCTATATTCCTCTCTCTCCAATAGCTGTATATTCAGAGAGAGAGAGAGTTGTATATTTTTCCTTAGAGAAAAATCCACACCTTTTCTGTTCTTAACTGACCCAATATATAGACCAACCCTAATTAGAATCTCATTCAGATTAGGTTTTCTATTTTCTGGGTCACAGAAAGGATAATTACCAAAATACCCTTTTGGGGTATTTTGATAATCCCTTTTAGTGTGGCCGGCCAGGGCAGCCCACCATGGGCCTTATGTGGCCGGCCCACTTACTCTGGTCGGCCATCTCATGGCCGGCCCAAAGAGCCTTCCTTCTATCTTGTCCCGAATCTCCATTCGGACCCTTTCGGCCTTTCCAGTTGAATCCCATCCAACTTTAGCCAGTTCCCGTCTAGTCAATTCTCTCCGATCAAGCTACCACTCTTATGTGTAACCCGTTGTAGGATCCGGTCTATGTTAGCCGCGAATCAACTCTTTGATCCGACGATCGTAGTTGGCTTCTAGCAAAGCATTACGACCCCTAATTGGACCGGACTGGATGATCTTTACGTGTGGTCATCGATATCCTAACTGACAAATTGATCGCATTGCCACCTTGGTCGAAGGACACTCCTTCGGAAGGACATCTCCTTCAGACAGAACGGATAAATCCTTCACCAGATATGTCATGGGTTCTTGGGACACCTAGATTCTTTGTGTATTAGCAATCAGATGTATTTGTGTGAAGGACCTCCTTGCGGGAAGGAGGTGGGGGACACCCCTTGGGTTGGACCCTATAAAAGGGGTGAAAGACCATTATTTTACTTGCCATTTGGAGCTTAGAGAGGGATTCTGGGGATTCTTCACCTTGATAAGGTATTTTTCTCTTTTCTACTTGATTTTGTTGAGTTCTTTTCTTGTAATTTTTGTGTTCTTGAATGTTCATAGTGTTTGATCTTTTAAGTTAGTTTCCTTATTTGTCGTCATGTATTTTTTAGACTGAATACGTTGAGCGAGTTATTGCTAGGTTTGGTACCTTGAGTGTTTCATTGTTAGGCTAGATACCTTAAGCGAGTTGCTGCTTTGTTTGGTACATTGAGTGATTCACTGTTAGCATAGATACTTTGACCGAGTTACTGCTAAGGTCGATACCTTGAGTGAACTACTGCTAGGGTCGATACCTTGAGTGAATTATTGCTAGGATGATACCTTGAGTGTACTACTGCTAGGAACGATACCTTGAGTGAATTACCGTTGGGCCTGTTTGATTAAATGCACAATCCATTTTCCATACAGACTTTGCCTTATGAGATGACTCACCGTCAGCACGGTAGTTCCTCTAGTCCGACTCATGCGCCAGAACCTTCTGAATTTAGGCGGAAGTTGGTTTGAAGCGCTTATATGAAAACCCGGCCTCCACTATTACGGAGGATGAACTTCAGAATGTAAGATTCATGTATAACATTCCCGACTCTATAGAGCTCAGGCTTCCTCAACCCGACGAGCTAATTGATGAGGATCGTGGCGGCTGGACCGCACTGTACACGACTCCTTTTTCCATGGGGTTTAGGTTCCCCATCCCCCGCTTGGTTCACGGAGTTTTAGATCATTACGAGATAGCTCCTTCGCAGCTCATGCCTGGCGCGTGGAGGCTTTTGTTGTGCTTGGAAGTGTTGGCCTACCTGCAAAGCGTAGAACTTTCAGCGGGTGATGTCCTCCGCTTCTATCACTTGGCGAGTCACTCTAGGGACAAGGGTCGGTATGGCAGCAAGCCGCGAAAATCTGGTGTTCTCCTAATCATTGGTTTGCCGGATATCGACCGAAAGTGGAAAACCAATTATTTTCTTTCATGTGGCGACCTGGTGTTCGGTGACCTGGAGGTAGGTTAGATTCCTTCCCGTTGGCAAGACGCCTGTAAGTATGTTACCGTTTATTTTGAGTACGCCATGTGTTGTCGTATGTTGTTGCCTAATTTTGTATCGTCTCCCTGACAGATTGTACGTTCAACAATCAGAACGTTGCGAAGCTTCGTGGCTGGAAAGAGAGGATTTTCAAGGTGCTCAAACGTCGTGACCCGGAGATAAGTAGCGCTTTCCTTCTAACCCATTCTCTTGTTTCAAGTACTCCTCTGTAGGATTTTGTCCCTGGTAGAACTTTGACTAGCCAAGTTCCTCCTCCTGCTGCTGCCGTCGAGATACGGAGTGCGTTTCATCATCACCAAGCGGCGTTTGGTGCGTCGATCTTATTCTCACCCCCTTCAGCGAGTACAGAGTCTTTTGCGTCGAGTTCTCTGCCACTTTCTTCTTCGTCTGCTCCTACCACCGAGGAGGCCCCAGTCTCGGAGCAGGTCCACTCGGCGATACCACTATCTGGGTCTTCTGGTGGGGTCCCCATGTGGAGGCATCATCCTTCTACTTCTCCCTTTGATGGTTCCACTTTTTTGTCTACTGGAGGGGACCAGCTGCTTTCTTCTAAGGATCACCAGAAGTTCCTCTTTTATGGTCCTTATGGAGGCACGGACTATGGAGTTTTGCACCATTACCAGGTATTCGCCGCTCATTCAAGTTGCAGCTATTTCTTGTTATATTTACATGCTCATCTTTGTTTTTTGGTCTTCGTAGGCTTTCATGGCATCAATTTCCTCCCGTCGTCAGTTAAGCGAGAGTGTGGATCGAGTTGCGGAGTTGACGGGGTCATTCTTCCAGTTGCAGACTCGTTGTAACAGCCAGATGACTTCCTTTCAAGAGTAGGGCGACATGCTGCGTGTCCGGGAGAGAGAGCTGGAGGATCTTCGGGGGCGGTACACCGTGATGGAGCGAGAAGCAGCATACAACCAACAACTAGTTGATGATTTTCCTCGTGAGAGGGATCAGATCGCGAGTGACGCGGCGTTACGGACCCGTGCAGACTTGTTCGTCGAGTACCGGGAGAACGGCCCCGACGGATGGGATATGGATGATAACATAGAGGCCTGGCGGGTTCGTCACGAGGAGCTCCATTCAGAGCGACGGGCTGGAGAGATGACAATAGATGTGGACGAGCTGATGAGGGGCGACGATGCAGTTGATGGTGGTTCTCCTCGTTAGTGCTTCTTTTACTTGACTTTCTAGAAATACTATGTGTGTCGATTTTATTGGCGAACTATCTGTAGTCGTCGTCGTGTCTCGTCAGGCGTTCATCCCTTTTGTTTGGTCGACACGCGTCGGATATATGTTGTTTGTTGATTTGACTTAGACTTGTCGGTATATACTCTAACGGTTCAAGTGAACCTATTGGATTTCTTTTGTGACTCTTCTTTTAAAGAGACGATATTATGGTTATGTACTTGTTGTTTTCTTTTTAGTTGGGTGGTTTTGATACAATCTTATGTAAGGAAGACGACTAACACCTTATTGCGTTTAGACATCAGCTAGCAGCTTACTGTCTCATCTTGGATCTCATCTTGGATGGATTACCAATCCTAACCCATGTAAGTGATACGGCCAGCACCTTACTGTGTTCAGGTGTCGGCTAGCCGCTTGTTGTCCCATCTTGGATGGGTTACTAGTCCTAACTCGCGTAAGTGATATTCCTTCTAAAAAGAATATCCATATCCATATGGACTCAATTATTCACTATAGCTTTTCTAGGTTTTAGTGGGTTGGCAGATTCGTATTAGACTTTTGTGTTTTTGGAAGATTGATGACTATTGAACTTATGATCTTATCATATTCTTTAGTCACTTTGACCCATTTCTTCATTTAGGATTTGTTTCCAAAATTTTTCCAAAATCTAGTCTTAAATCCATTCTAATCACATTAATCATAGACTTTTATGTCTAACATGAGTTTCTTCGATTAATTAAATTTTGTTTTCTCACGAGAAGTCTTGTCAAATTTCTTTGTCCAAACCATGATTGACTATTGTTGAGAGATACATGACCAAACAACTTTAGTTTCATTCATATTCTTTCAAGCTTATTTGACAAGATTAAAATGACTAAGTCGGATCATTCGGTATAATTCCTTAAAAGTATAAATAGGCTCTTTTAAGAACATCATAAAATATCTAATATTTTATTCACTCCCATAATCTCATTACAGAGTCAATGTTCTGAAAAGAAAAAGAATACTAAAACTGGCTTAAAGTGTTGCATATTGAGTCTATGATCCTTCTTGAGCTTTTCCAGCAACTCTTGCCTTCTTAGCTTTTGACAGGTTCATCTCCTCTTCAATAAATACTCAGTTCCCCCTTGCTCCTGTCATTCATAATGATAAGAGTCTTTTAGGTATCACATACCTTGAGGAATTAGTATTTAATTGAATAACTTTTAATAATTTTTACCTTGACCGGAACTCCCAGTTCCGTCGTTTAATTCTTCCCAAAACCGCGGGCAATCTCTTAACTGAATATGAGATGTACTACCGCATACTAGAAATCTTTTGTTAGGAAGGATAGTTCTGGGTTTCGGTACTTTCTTGCCCATTCTTTTGCCAGATTGCTTCCTTCTTTTAACGTCTTCCGTTCCCGTATTTACAGTCTCCTGAACACTAAGAATTTCTTCTAGAGTTCCAGGTGTGCTGAACCTACTTTCAGCAACATCCTGAAACCTTTCATCTAATGAATTCAGGATGATGTCAACCGCCATCTCGACTAGCATGGGAGATACCATCCATTCCATGTCTTTGAAGCGATCAATCATCTCTAAAACATGGTAACGAACGGATTTCCCTTTCTCAAGTCGCATTCCAAGTGTCTCCATTGTGATTTTAAATCTCTCCATTCGACATTGTGTTCCAAACACGTCTCTGAGTCGTCGAATGATGGTGTATGCTTCCATGTCAATGAACATATCTATATATTTTCTTTCCATGGACATTAGCATTAAACCGGTTACAGGCGCTGACTTTCATCGAATATCGTCTACTTGCTTACGCCTTCATCATAAGAGGTTTCTGAAAGCACGGGGATTGGAGTGTCCAATACTTCTGCGGTTTCTCCTAGAACCTTTCTCAGGTTCCTCTCCCATTGAACGAAGTTGGTATCGTTCAATTTCTCAAGTATGGTATAGAGGTTGAAGATGTTCTTTGTCATAATTAAACTACATGTAAGAAATGCGAAAGTGATTAAACTTGTTATCCTGGCATTTTTTCCTAATTTGCCTATATTATTCTATATTTGTTGTCCCCTTATAATTCCAAGATCCCATTCCTTCGAAATTAAGCGTACTTTGGCACTGCCCTTAATTCGTCGTCCTAGGTGAGTAACACCTTACTGATCATACTCCTATGACTCTTGGTTAACGATTTAAACATTAAATCGTCCTTTAGCCCCGAAATCCAAAACCCGTTTGCTGACTCATTGAGAATAACCATTTAGACCTCTTCATAGATCTACCCGTATTGTCCCGAGGTAAAAGATGGCACCCTGCTTTGGCATGACCCACCATCGATGAACAAGGGCTCAACAGGTGTCTTAATCTGGGTAGGCTTTACTCAAAATTCTTTTTGGGACTTATTACGTAATTTATCAAGTTGCGTTGAACTCTTGCATAACCATTCATGATTTATTACGTAAAAGTTTATGTGGGTTTGCTTAATGATTTGTTAAATCTTAGTATTACCCCTTAAAAGATCTCATCTTTTAAGGTTATTTCTTGTTCGCCTATGGTTCGTTTGGATTCATATCCAAGAACCTCTATTGACTACTCCCACTTGAACCATGATCTCATCGTTCGGTTCGTCAATAGATTCTAAGACCCTATACTCTAAGTATTATTCGGGCACAACTTCTTGTGCTTAGAACAAGAAACGATAATCTTATCTAAAGGTATACTATTCTATGCAATCACATACATCCGTACATACAATAATATGACAATCATAATAAACAAAGTATGTATCCTAGATTCGTTTCTAGGTTTTGCTATGTCTCGTATAGCTATTCGTGGGAATATGTGACATTTCTATGTCTAATGGGCTCTAAAGTTTTGTATTCACAATACTCAAACTAGAAGCACATTATGTTTCTTCCTTAATTGTTTCCTAAATCAATATAAGGAAAAACTCCGTTCGGGCTCTTCTCTAACCCGGGTCAATGTCGGAAAAAACTGTGCTTGGAACCGGGAGAAAAAGTCTGAAAAACTCCTTTTTAGGTCAAGGCCTAAAAGCCCTTGAGTCACACTCAAAAAGACCTAAGTCAACCCTGGTCAAAGTCCTTTGACTGGTGTCAGGTCAACCCTTGACTTATCCTGGTCAAGGTCCGGGCCATGAGATAGCACCATCCTGTCGTGCTCAATCTCTCGGGCAGACGCGTCCTAGCCTAGCTAGACGCTTCTGTCCTAGGACAGACCATAGGCATCTCGGGTGAGATGTCTAGGATGCGTCCTGGACGCGCCCTGGACGCGTCCAGACCATCGGGTCATCTATTACTCCTCTCGGATGCTCAGTCCCAGAGGTGTTGGAACATCCAGATGCGTCCCATACGTGTCTCGGGCTGGGACAGCACACAGGCCATCTCGGATGTTCGGTCCGAGATGCACTCGTGCTCCACAGTCGCGTCCCAGACGCTTCTGTGCACAGACGGCACGGCCATCCTACTTGGGATGCCTTCTGGACGCGTCCAGATGCGTCCTAGACGCTTCTGGATGCTCCGGTCGCATCCCAGTCTCGTCTGGAAGCTTCCAGTCGCATCCTAGATGCGTCCGGTTGCTCCAGACGCATTTTTAATGCTTCCGGACCACTGTCCAGTGTCTCGGTCCTAGACCGAGACTTAATAGGTGTAGGGTTTTGTGTATCTCATACACTACCTAGTGTTGTAAGCGGAATCTCAAACATCTCATGTTTAACACTAGATTGCCCAGGATCTATATGCATAAACTAATCAATGAACTAGAGAGGGATAAATACCTTAACGCGTTTTTCCCTCGAACCATTCCAATCGCATGCAAAGATCGAGAGCTCCAACTGTAGCTCCTCTACTTGAGACACCGAGTGAATAGACTTGATCTCCCTTCCTTTCAGACTGCTAGGTTTTAGTAGAAGGTTGAGAAGAACTCTTCTTCTTGACTAGATTGATAGAATGGGAACTTTCTCTCTATATACCTCTCTCTCCAATAGCTGTATATTCAGAGAGAGAGAGAGCTGTATAATTTTTCCTTAGAGAAAAATCCACACCTTTTCTGTTCTCAACTGACCCAATATATAGACAAACCCTAATTAGAATCTCATTCAGATTAGGTTTTCTATTTTCTGGGTCACAGAAAAGATAATTACCAAAATACCCTTTTGGGGTATTTTGATAATCCCCTTAAGTGTGGCCGGCCAGGGCAGCCCACTATGGGCCTTATATGGCCGGCCCACTTACTCTGGTCGGCCATCTCATGGCCGGCCCAAAGAGCCTTCCTCTATCTTGTCCTGAATCTCCATTCGGACCCTTTTCGGCCTTTCCAGTTGAATCCCATCCAACTTTAGCCAGTTCCCGTCTAGTCAAATCTCTCCGATCAAGTTACCACTCTTATGTGTAACCCGTTGTAGGATCCGGTCTATGTTAGCCTCGAATAAACTCCTTGATCCGATGATCGTAGTTGGCTTCTAGCAAAGCATTACGACCCCTAATTGGACCGGACTGGATGATCTTTACGTGTGGTCATCGTTATCCTAACTGACAAATTGATCGCATTGCCACCTTGGTCGAAGGACACTCCTTCAGAAGGACATCTCCTTCAGACCGAACGGATAAATCCTTCAGTCTCCCACTTGTACTTAGAACAAGTGCAATGCTCGATTCCCATGTCGCTTAGTATCCCATCTGATACGTCACACGTTTCAGACTTTCTTGATCCAGAGAACAACTGTCAATTCAAATGATTAACTCTTAATCCATTTGAGTGCGGCCACACATTTCACAGTTGCTTCTCCTCAAGTGGCCCGGAGATACTTATTCCTAACTTAATAGGAGGACATCATCCAGTCTTGTACTCCCACTTAACTTCATGTCTATCCTGTCTCCCCCAGTATGCTGCCTTTATAACCTCCTTTTACGGCGCGGCGTTTGACAGTACCAAAGCTCGACATTCCTTACATAAGATGAGTGGAGCACTCATGTTTACGGAATCTCTCCAATCTTGCCTATGAGAGTTTGTGACGCCTTTTTCAACTTCTTGAAAAAACTCTCATCTTTGGGTTAATCCAATGTAGATTCCCCAATCTACATCCATGTAATTGACTTAAATACCATATTCCTATAGCCCATGGAACTGCGCTATCAGTCAATTCCCATGCTAGTCTTCTTAAGTCATTGTTGTCCATGCAATGACCTGGACTAGGGACTCAATAATGAATCTATTCCACGTTCACTTAGTAGAGTTCCATTTACCAGATCACGTATCTGATAAACCTACCTGGAATTCCTCATTATTTTGGACTGTCATTAAACACTAAACCATGATTTAACGACGAAATAATTAACTTATTTCTGATAATAAGAGTTTGTAAATCTTGAGCCTTCCCGTGTAACTCCTTACACCCCCAAGCATGTAATTCCCACAAAGGGAATCTACAAAACTTGCTAAACCAACTTAGTTAACAAAGATACAAGCATGTAATTCCTAATGCCTACGACCTTAGTATTACCACCATACTTAGTCAAGGTGACAGTTTAGTTAATAGATCAAATCTATATGGATTTTGCTTGTTATCATCCGATGATAATCTCCAGTATCGCCATACTGAATTAAAACTTCCCAAGTTTTAACTACTTTCTTTTATTTGTAAAGTTTGCAACAGACTCTGCCTGGAACCCTTCCAGCTTACTGTTCTTCCAAGTCAAGATTGTCATCTTATTCTGGAAGTTTGCAACATATGACTTTTCAACCTTTTATTTTCATACCGAGATCTCACAAGTTCTTCTCAAGTACATTGTGTGATCCAGATCAGCTCATCTGGATTTGATTGGTGACGACCATAAATACTCCAAGTATTTTGCGACGTCGAGGCGAATGCTAATCATGTCCCACATGACCGATCTTATGCCTTTTGCATAACCATCTTTCTCATGCGTGCTTGCTCATTAGAATCCTTCAGATTCTAAATCTTGCTAAGCTTAGTGCCATGAGACTTGGGTAGAAATACTCTGTTTTTGAGTGTTTCACATTGGACTTTTCAAGACCTTTTCTTGAACAAGTCTTATCACCTTCTCGATCTATCTCCATAGATCTTTGGTGCCCAAAAGCATTTCACCTTTATGTGGTCCTTTTATTGAGTCAGTTCTAAACTGTTTTCAACATCAGAATGTTGTTCTCAATCTCTAGTATGTCGTCTACATACCGGACCAAAGAAAACTGGGTCACTCCCACTAACCTTCTTGAACTTCTTAAATTCAAGATTTTTCTTCATTCCCAAAGAAACCAACTCTTGATTACTTTGCTGAATCGAAGATTCCAACTCCTACTTGCTCGCTTTAATCCATTGATGGATTTTGAAGCTTGCATTCTTACTAGCTTTAGAAGAGTAAACTTCCTCCTGAATGTGTCATGTACACATTCCTTTGCTAGTAATAGATCATTATGGTCATGCTCTGGGAAACACCAATGTTTCCCTCCTTGTCTGTTTTTTCACTTTGAAAAACCTATTTGGACTTAACAGGAACCCTTCCTTTAAGCAAAATAGACCAAGTTCCAAACTTGATTTCAGACATGGATACCATTCTGATCATATGGCTCCAAGCCATGTTTCGGAGTGATTCCGTCACAGCTAGCTCATTTTCTTCTTCAGCCGGATCCCCATCCTCTGAGACAGATTTATGAGCTTTCAAGGTCTATAAGGGGTTTGAACAACTTCGAGACACTCTCAACTCCTTGAGGGTTCTCTTGCGAATCACATTCGCCCTGCGCGGGAGGATCTCCGAGATCTACCATCTCTTCCTCTCTTTCCTTTTCTATCGGCTCAGAATAGTTAGGAATCGCGACTTCTGACATCGGTACAACGGTGTCAGTTTGTTGCTCAGATCGAATTTCTTCGATTTCTAATATTTCTCCCACTTGTCTTCCTGAAATAACTCTTATTTCAAGGAAGACACCATCACGAGCAACAACCACCTTGTTCTCTGATTGCTTGTGGAAGAATCCCCAATATTTATTTATCCCATAAATAAATATTCTTCCTGATATGCAAACTTGGTTCTCGGAAACCATTTACGTTTCATATCTATAGACCTTCAGAAAAGACCACTTTTGGAACCCTTCCAAACCCATACTCTTATGGTGTCTTTTCAGCTTTTGACGGAATATGGTTAGCTAGGAAGAACGACCGTGTTTGAGAATATATCTTAGAAAGTGTTCGGAAGATTGGCCTTAACCCATCACTGATCGACTCATGTCTCACATGTTCGATTACTCCCACTAGACTCATCATCCATATGATGTGTTTGTGGAGCAAGGTGAGAAACTATTTCTCAACTTCTTTTGATGGTCATCAAATTTCTGATTCAAATATTCATCATCTCGATCCAATCGAATGACTTATATTTTCGTCAAGTGGATTCAGGTTGACTCTAGTTAGTGTACCAATAGTTTTACGTACATCTGTATATACAAAAACTATTAGTTTACTAGTCCTTTCTTCCTTTCTAAAAGGTGACTTTGTCAAATGGCCACGTTGAACACAATTCACATGTGTCGTATGATTCAAAATCATTAGACTTAGAAATCCATACTATTGGATCTTCTTCATGTGTTTTATGTCAATTTGACCAATGACAGAA
Source organism: Eschscholzia californica (assembly GCF_041429995.1). Lineage (NCBI taxonomy): Eukaryota > Viridiplantae > Streptophyta > Magnoliopsida > Ranunculales > Papaveraceae > Eschscholzia > Eschscholzia californica. The sequence continues at coordinate 89,229 of NW_028238483.1, forward strand.
CATGAGTTGACCTCTCCGAATCCTTTGATTATAGCCTATCGTATCATTGTTAACGCTCTTGGTTCTCTAAGAACCTTTCGTTAATTTAGCACTATTTTAAAACATCTGATGTTTCTAGAAGAACATAATAACTCTTATTAAGTTCTACCTAGATTAGTGTATAAAAGAAGACTTTGATCCCTTTCAGCATCCTTAGCAACTCTTGCTTCTGCTCCCTCTTGGATCCTTTCTTCTTTTAGTCAAGCATGTAATTCCCACAAAGGGAATCTACAAAACTTGCTAAACCAACTTAGTTAACAAAGATACAAGAATCGGAATTCATAATTCCTTTTCTTTTCTCTTCCAGGTACTCCGGGTAGTTTCCTTGAATGGCCTAGCCAAACTTTTACAACGACCCTTTAACCTTTTGAATCATAAGAACTCTTCTTATATTCTTTCGGTAGCTGAATCTTAAGAACGTTTCTTAGATTCACTTTTTCCTCAATGTTCTTTTCAAGACGACTTTCTTAGAGGCACCATCCTCTCCATTCACGACTTCTAGTGGAACTCTTCCTTTAGTTGTCGAATGGTTGTGTATGCATCCATATCATTAATCTCTACATGAGAGAAGAATTTTATGGATGCTCACAAAAGACTTTGGATAATCATATCCTCAGTCGTCTGAAGAAACAATGAACATTAGGAATGATATATTCTCGGACGTTTTCTTTATTTCGAATTCGAGAACGCTTCTCGGATTCCTTTCCAATCATGAAAATAATTTTCGTTTAATTCCTTCTAAAGGAATGAACGAAGGTTGGAAAACTATTTTCTAATAGTCATATATCCTCTACTTTTAAAAGAAAATAAAACAAAATCCTAAAACTTATTATCATTGCAAAAACACTTTTTGCCATATTATTCAGTGAAAACCGTCCCCCTTTGAATAATATGATTCCAAGACCCCATTCCTGTGAAGCTAAGCGTACTTTGGCACTGCCCTTAACTTCACCCTCCTGGGTGAGTAACTCCTTACTGATCATATCTCATATGACTCTTGGTTGATGAATAACACTTATGTGTTCAATTCATCCTTTTGCCTCGAAATCCAAAACTCTTTTGCTGACTCGTTTGAGAATAACCATTTAGACATGTAGACCTCTTCATAGGTCTACCCGTATTGTCCCGAGGTAAAAGATGGCACCCTGCTTTGGCATGACCCACCATCGATGAACAAGGGCGCAACAGGTGTCTTAATCTGGGTAGGCATTACTCAAAATTCCTTTTTGGGGACTCTTACGTTTTTGTTTGCATGCATTACTGTGAACTCTAACATAATCATACACCACACAAAACGTAAATAAGTAAATGCGCGCGAGAAAATAAATCAAGCAGATATGATCCTAGTATGGCCCCTAACCTAAAAGATCTAATCTTCTTAGGTTCTTTGCTTGTTTAGCCTCCGTTCGCCTGGATCTCCATCCTCGAACATCCATTGAATTCTCCCACTCGAACCACGATCTCATCCTTTGGCTCTTCGATGGACTCAATTGTACCCTTAAACTCTAATTACAAGACTCAACGATTCGCAGATCGTATAAAACTTGAAATTAAATTAATTACAACGGGCACCCATCCGTGCTTAAAAACAAGATAGAACAATTCTATGGCCATACTAGAACCCGCATTCACATCCATACACACATAATAATATGACATTCATAAAACACCCAAGTATGTATGAGATTCGCTTACTTCGGTCGAATCTAGGTTTGCTATGTTCTAGATAGCTTTTCGGGAGATACTACCGACATCTCTATGTCTAACGTGCCTTAAGTCTAATTATCTCATAATTCTGACTAATGGCTCGTTCTGGTTTTATCCTAAAAGATTTTGAAATCGTTTTGGAAAAACTCCGATTCGGGCTTTGGTGGGCCCGGGTCGCTTTCGGAAAAAATATGGTCAAAGTTGGCAGAAGAAAATAACCTCCCACTTAAGTCAAGGCCCAAAAGACCCGAGTCTAACTCCAAAGACTTAAGTCAAACTTGGTCAAGGGACCCTTTGACTTGACCCAGTCAAGTCTCGGTCAAGGTCTGAACCAAGGTCGGACCCGGATTGGCACGTTCCAGACCGTGCCAAGTCCCTCGGGTGGTCGCGTCCTGGCCCTAGGCCAGACGCTTCCTGCCCAGCAGACGCGTCCCAGACGCTCTGCCCAAGTCTGTGCTCCTCGGACTCCCAGTCCGAGGTTGCTTCTGGTCTCACCAAACGCGTCCCAGACGCTATATAGAAGGTCTGTCCTGGTCGCGTCCGGATTCTCAATCCGAGACGCGTCCGGACATGTCTCTGTGGTCGCGTCTGGAAGACGCGACCTCACGTGCTGGACGCGGATCCTTCGGGATCCCTGTCCGAGACGCTCTCGGACTCCCAGTCCGAGACGCTCTCGGACGCGTCCTAATCCGAGACGCTCTCGGATTCCCAGTCCGAGAAGGACTAGTGTCACGTGCATATTGTTGAGCATGCATATGACGTGACGAGTGCTAGGAGCACGTACGAGCATATAGGCCGTAGGGCCGAATACGAGGTCGAGATAGGGCAAGAGTGCCAAGCAAGCTTCCTTAGGCCATGCACGGGACGCCCGTGGCATTCAAGACTTTGTCAAGGATACGAAGGGTCATTTGGACGAGAGTATGCCTGGTTAAAAGGATTGATGTTTCCTTGTGGAAATAGGCAAAACAAGAAGTTTGCACCTTAGGAGGGGGTGGTCTCCCTTCCTCATATGCATCCAGCATATGTCAAGACCTCGTGGATGGGAGCTCGCCCATCCTTAGCATGGTATGCACGAAAGTGAGCATCCTCGTGGCGCAACCCATGAGGCCGGCCCAGCGTATGCGAGAGAAGCATATTGCACGGGTTCCCTTGTCATAGGAAATGGCTCGGGACAGTACCTGGAGATAGGTTACTGCGGGTTCCTTTGGAAAAGGTGTTGCATGTTCTCATGCCATGGCGAGGCGTGCGTCGTGCTAGCATATTCCATAAGGAGGATTGAGCTATTCAAGGGGCCAAGCCTTGATGTGCTATGTTGGGCATGAGGTAGCTTATTAGAGATGGATGCTCCTATGCCCAATGTCCGGATGGTAGCCGAGACGATAGGTGACGGATGCTTGAGACTAGATGGCAAGATCCGCATATGCGGCTTGGTGTGCTCCGCACATATGTTGGTATCCTTTATAGTGGGCGAGAGTCTATGACTCAAGGAAGCGTTATACGGGACGGCTCGAGCTATGCTCGTAGGTTGGGACACGTTGGTGTCATGCCGCATTATTGGTTGGGAACCAAGATGACTTGATAGTCGAGATGCTCCGAATATGTTCGGGAAGGCTGGCTATGTGTTAGGAGGGAATACATAGCGCCGCACGGTACGTTAGGATTTGATATTCCGCACTATCGACCCGTGTCTTTGAGCATAATATGCCGGGTCGACCTAACGTGACAAAAAGGCCGTGACAATTGGTATCAGAGCCTGAAGAGGTACAGGCTAGAAATCTACTACACTCTGATACCTATTTGACAATTGGTATCAGAGCTTGATTGGTCAAGCTTAAGAGTATGGAGCTCTGATCCTAGATGAGAAATGGATGTCAGAGCCTGAGCAGCAGGATGAAGATGCACGAGTGAAGATGTATTGCATCCTGATACCCATTTAACAATCGGTATAATAGCCTAGTGGATAGGCAAACGAGTATGTTGCTCTGGTCCTTGTGATAGATGGATCAAGAGCTTGATAGCTTACAAGATATGTTCCAAGAGCCTAGTGATTGGGGCGAATGGATGTGTTTTGGGAGCTTGAGAGGACAAGCACGAAGATATGCCTAAGAACATGTGGTATGTTTGGAAGCATACTTCTAGAGCCTGGAGGGCAGGTTCAAAGAGATGGTATCTATGCTCGAAGAGTTGACGAAGAGCTTAGTGATTCTCCCACTATGGTATGTGGTATACCGGAGTGTGTATGAAGAGCCGTGTTGAGAGCATGATTCCAAGAGATGGCTTTCAGAGTGAGATGCATTCAAGATGATATGGTCTCTGAAGCTATGGAGCAAGATGGGGCCTTTGTCGAGGGATGCATGGTGCATAAGGCGACGAGAGTTCCGACGGAAGGAATAGGCCGTGTGCACGGATGCTACGGTGGTAGCTATACTTGGGTCTATGTTCCTTTGAGCAAGAAGGACATATGCTAGATATGAGATGGAACCGTATTGACACAAGAAGTCATGTGCAAGCTGTAAGAGTTCAGTGTGACTTGGTTGGCAAGAAGGTACCATATATACTTGGGTCCTTTAGAAGTAAGGACAAGTGCAGAGATGAGATGAACCGAGGATGGCACAGTGAGTCGTGTGCGAGCTTAGTGCAGTAATGCTCGGTACGATTTGGTGCGCATTGGGTACATCATATGTTAGAGTCCTTTGAAGTGGACAACAGGCTTGGTATGAAGTGTACCAAAATGGCAAGTAGAGTCAGGCTGAGAGCTTGTGGTAAGCTAGTCTGAGTAAGCTTGTTGGATTGGCATCCAAGAGTGGAGCTATGTTGATCCGAGTGATACTTGAGCGTTAGAGCGGGGTATGGCAACAAGGTGTTGAAGGATACTCTCTTATGCTTAAGCCGAAGGTAGCATCGAGTGACTTGTGATGTTGTGAGTTCAAGCTACTTACAGAAGACAGTGGTCAAAGAGTAAGATAGAGGGACAGTGGACAGCATGGGGCAAGTTGGTGCTAGATCAAGTTGTGCTTATGTGGTATGGTGCACGATAGAGTTCGGCACGATGTGTTGTAAGCGCATTTGAGTTCCAAAGAGAACGGACTCACTTGAGATGAGACATGGATATGCTAACACAGTTGTGTGAGGTATGTCGCATGAGTGCTATAAGCCGAAACCAACATTGAAGCTTATGGTCATATTGGTGTGAAGTCTAGATGACAGATTCACGAGACCAAGTGAAGTACTGATGGTAGTTGGAACCGAGTTCAAGCCGTCAAGTAATATGAGGGTCGTTGTATCTGAAGTGGATCGGCCCATGTTTGAGTTATGCATTGGAGGTAAGTTGGAACCGAGTTCAAGCCTACAGTGTGCAATGAGTACGTGGTGACTGAGAAGAGATCAGCTCACGTTATGAGGATTCAGAATGGTGTGTCGTGGTGACATTAAGCATCGTTCAAGTCTGAAGATAGTTGGGACTAAGTTCATATCGTCAGATACATATGACAACGTCGAGTTTGCAGTGGAGTTGTAAGCCGTATGGTGCTGCATGAGATGTGTTGGAACTTATGCGGTGGTACGTTCGGATGTGTTCAAGAGGGACACGAGCCTACCAAGATGCTCGGGTTAAGGAGCATCGCCAAAGATTAAATGGCAAGTGGGTGTCTAGATGTAGTCAGAGAGGACGTTCCCAAGAGTATGCCAGTGGTGGATGGTTTGGTACCATGTAATTCTCGCGGAGAGAAGCTACCGTGCTCGTTTAGTGGACATCGAAGGCAACACAACAATTTCCCGAGGAAGGGATGGCACGGAGGATGCCGAGCGCACGAGGCGCAAGCGCGGAGGCGCACAAGTAGAGGCTTGTTTGAGTTGCACAGAGGTGCAGGTGCAGAGGCACAATCGAGGCAAGGGTCGTCGAGAGAGGGGCGACATTGCGAAGAGTTCAAGTGGTATACACTCAAGGGTGCAAGTAGTGATGCTTAGGTACCAGAGTGCACTTGATGTGAGAAGCCGGAGGGCGTAATGAGGGTCTCAATGAACAAGCAAACCAAGGAGTCAGAACGTGGAGTACATGGGTACGTTGGGTCTGATCCAGAGGTGAGTGACATTGAAGACGAGTTGCTTTGCGATGGCAACATTGCAGGCACATGGCAAGACGCAGTGGCGTCGAGATGCTAACTCGGGTGAAGGCAACGGTTGCTGAGGTACCAGGGTGACGAGTTGTGTCGCAGCTCACTGCGATACGCATGGCAAGATTGGTCACAAAAGCAGAGATGGAAGGTGACAATCGAGATGCCAACTCGAGGTGAAGCCGAGGAGGTGAGGTACCTGAGTTCGAGGAGCGGCGGAGGCTGCATGAGAGAAGCGACATTGAGCATGGATGAATGGTAGAGAAGACCATTATCCTAACGCATCGGAGGATGCATTGCAGAAGATTGAGTTTACCCGGAGGGGGAACCTGCGCGACGAGACTGCGTAGTTGAGTTCGCACGGAGGTGCGGTCTGCCGAAGGCATGAAGGTGCAGTGGTAGCATCGGAGTGGAGGCAGAGGATTGAAGTGCTCCAAACTTAGTCGACGAGGACGTCGACATTACAAGTGGGGGAGTATGTCACGTGCATATTGTTGAGCATGCATATGACGTGACGAGTGCTAGGAGCACGTACGAGCATATAGGCCGTAGGGCCGAATACGAGGTCGAGATAGGGCAAGAGTGCCAAGCAAGCTTCCTTAGGCCATGCACGGGACGCCCGTGGCATTCAAGACTTTGTCAAGGATACGAAGGGTCATTTGGACGAGAGTATGCCTGGTTAAAAGGATTGATGTTTCCTTGTGGAAATAGGCAAAACAAGAAGTTTGCACCTTAGGAGGGGGTGGTCTCCCTTCCTCATATGCATCCAGCATATGTCAAGACCTCGTGGATGGGAGCTCGCCCATCCTTAGCATGGTATGCACGAAAGTGAGCATCCTCGTGGCGCAACCCATGAGGCCGGCCCAGCGTATGCGAGAGAAGCATATTGCACGGGTTCCCTTGTCATAGGAAATGGCTCGGGACAGTACCTGGAGATAGGTTACTGCGGGTTCCTTTGGAAAAGGTGTTGCATGTTCTCATGCCATGGCGAGGCGTGCGTCGTGCTAGCATATTCCATAAGGAGGATTGAGCTATTCAAGGGGCCAAGCCTTGATGTGCTATGTTGGGCATGAGGTAGCTTATTAGAGATGGATGCTCCTATGCCCAATGTCCGGATGGTAGCCGAGACGATAGGTGACGGATGCTTGAGACTAGATGGCAAGATCCGCATATGCGGCTTGGTGTGCTCCGCACATATGTTGGTATCCTTTATAGTGGGCGAGAGTCTATGACTCAAGGAAGCGTTATACGGGACGGCTCGAGCTATGCTCGTAGGTTGGGACACGTTGGTGTCATGCCGCATTATTGGTTGGGAACCAAGATGACTTGATAGTCGAGATGCTCCGAATATGTTCGGGAAGGCTGGCTATGTGTTAGGAGGGAATACATAGCGCCGCACGGTACGTTAGGATTTGATATTCCGCACTATCGACCCGTGTCTTTGAGCATAATATGCCGGGTCGACCTAACGTGACAAAAAGGCCGTGACACTAGGACGCGTCCTGAGCGTCCGCGACTGGCCAGACGCGTCCTGGTCAGTCCGGTCTCTGGACAGCACCCAATTTTCTTCCAAATTTCTCAAAAATTCCAACTTTTTGCTGTTTTTGATGAATTCTTCATCCAAAAATCAGCAATTTGAAAACTCTTTTCAAAAAACCATCTGCTTTAAAATTTTATTTTGAAAACTCTTTTCAAAAACACCAAATTTTAAAGTCTTCCCATTGAAACTCTTTCAATTTTCTATCAGATTAAGTCTAAATCTAATTTAAACTAATCAATTCTATGTCTAAATCCCTATTCAAACATAAAATAATCTAATCAATCAAGCTCGAATCTAATTCGACTAGTCAGAGATAGTTTCATGCAACCGGCTCGTGATGCCACTGTAGGGTTTTGTGTATCTCATACACTACCTAGTGTTGTAAGCGGAATCTCAAACATCTCATGTTTAACACTAGATTGCCCAGGATCTATATGCATAAACTAATCAATGAACTAGAGAGGGATAAATACCTTAACGCGTTTTTCCCTCGAACCATTCCAATCGCATGCAAAGATCGAGAGCTCCAACTGTAGCTCCTCTACTTGAGACACCGAGTGAATAGACTTGATCTCCCTTCCTTTCAGACTGCTAGGTTTTAGTAGAAGGTTGAGAAGAACTCTTCTTCTTGACTAGATTGATAGAATGGGAACTTTCTCTCTATATACCTCTCTCTCCAATAGCTGTATATTCAGAGAGAGAGAGAGAGCTGTATAATTTTTCCTTAGAGAAAAATCCACACCTTTTCTGTTCTCAACTGACCCAATATATAGACAAACCCTAATTAGAATCTCATTCAGATTAGGTTTTCTATTTTCTGGGTCACAGAAAAGATAATTACCAAAATACCCTTTTGGGGTATTTTGATAATCCCCTTAAGTGTGGCCGGCCAGGGCAGCCCACTATGGGCCTTATATGGCCGGCCCACTTACTCTGGTCGGCCATCTCATGGCCGGCCCAAAGAGCCTTCCTCTATCTTGTCCCGAATCTCCATTCGGACCCTTTTCGGCCTTTCCAGTTGAATCCCATCCAACTTTAGCCAGTTCCCGTCTAGTCAAATCTCTCCGATCAAGTTACCACTCTTATGTGTAACCCGTTGTAGGATCCGGTCTATGTTAGCCTCGAATCAACTCCTTGATCCGATGATCGTAGTTGGCTTCTAGCAAAGCATTACGACCCCTAATTGGACCGGACTGGATGATCTTTACGTGTGGTCATCGTTATCCTAACTGACAAATTGATCGCATTGCCACCTTGGTCGAAGGACACTCCTTCGGAAGGACATCTCCTTCAGACCGAACGGATAAATCCTTCAATAGGTACCCTCGAGCGCGTCCAAGACGCGTCAGGGATGTCCGAGACGCTCCTGTCTCGGACTCCTTGTCTCAGAAAACGTACATCGAGAAGGTGTTGGAACGTTTTGGTATGACTGACGCAAAACCTGTCAGTACTCCATTGGTAGCACACTTCAAGCTTTCGGGGGAACTGTCACCAACAACTGATGACGATACGGAGTACATGTCTCGAGTGCCTTATGCAAATGCAGTAGGTAGCATTATGTATGCTATGGTGTGCACAAGGCCTGATATTTCACATGTTGTTAGTGTAGTAATCAGATACATGGGTAGACCTGGGAAAGGTCATTGGCAGGCTGTGAAATGGATACTACGGTATCTGGGAGGAACTGCGGAGCTTCGTTTGGTTTACGACAGAAGGGCTGACACTTCTGGTTCGGTAGTGGGATTTGTAGATTCGGCTTTTTTGGTGGATCTTGATAGGGAGAGGTCGCTGACGGGCTATACGTTCACACTCTGCGGGAGAGGCATTAGTTGGAGAGCAGTGTTGCAGTCGGTGGTAGCGCTGTCTACAACGGAAGCAGAGTACATGGCAGCAACAGAGGCGGTGAAGGAGGCAATATGGCTGAGTGGTTTAGTTCGGGATTTGGGCTTGAAGCAGGAGTTGACAGAGGTCCACCGCGACAACCAGAGTGCTATTCATTAGACCAAAAATCAAATGTATCACGAGAGAACTAAACACAATGACGTCAGGTATCACTTTATCAAGGACGTGATTGAACAAGGGAAGATCACGATGAAGAAGGTTTCTACGGCAGAGAATCCAACGGATATGCTGACCAAGGCAGTTACAACTTTCAAGTTTAAGCATTGCTTAGACTTGATTGGGATTTCCAGATGTTAGCCTTACCAGGGCTGGAGCGACGATGGCTCAGAGGCGCTGAGCTATGATGGTGGCAGATCTAAGTCAAGAGGAGCATATTCAAGTCAAGGTAGGGAATTGTGAGAAGTGACTCGAATATGAATTGGTATCGAACCCGGTTGAACCTACCGAAGCTTGGACCCATCAGCGGAGCTGATTACTGAGAAAGAGCTGGCATGCGAAGCAGTGCTCTGAGGCAAAGCTGGACTCCGAGACAGAGTTGGAATGCGAAGCTAGGCTTATGTCGGTGATTAGTGTTTATTCGTGTATAATGTCAGTTGTAAAGAGAGAGTCGGTGAGCCGGTGGGATTAGGGTTTAGTGGCTATATAAACTAAACCCTAAGAAGATATCAGTAAGACACAATCTCACGAATCTCTTGTGTAAACTTGTTTGCTTACATAGTGAAAATCATCGCGTCATTGTCGCCGTGGAGTAAGTCTCACCAACCGAACCACGTAAATCTCTGTGTTCTGTTCTTGATTGTTCTTTACTATTCCTATTGCTTGTCTTGGATTACTCGTATTGTTCACATTAACCCCGATTTGGCACAACCTCTTCTTTTTGACTAGTTAGATAGCTTGGGAATTTTCTCTCTTTCTCTCTCTACTTGATGTTGTAGAGGTTGAAAGCTTCTTGAGAAATTACACACCTTATTCAAGTCCCTAAGAGACATTATATAGAGTCCTAAGTTACAGTCCAACCCTAATTAGGTTTCCTACAATTCCCTTTTGAATAAGATTAAGGAAATAGTCGAAAATAGAAACTAGTTTCTATTTTCTCATTCTCTTAGTTGTGGTCATCAAAACCAAGCCCAACTGGGCAGATCTGACCAGCCCCCATTAGGGAAACCATCCAGCCAAGGTCGGCCCCAAGCCGGGCCTTAAATCTTCACTTTTATGCCCCGGCCCAAAACCCCTACTTTCGGGCCTTTCGCGCTATCTGTGCCTAAACTTCTTTTAGGCCTATGAGACATGTTTATGGGACTGTCCCATGATTATATGTCTCATCCTAGTAGTGATATCATCTGATCGAATAGACATTCTTTTGTGTAACCCGATGTAGGATCTGGTCGAAGTTTTACGCGAATTACTTCGTAATTCGACGACCGTAGTTGGTTTCTAACTAAACCGTACGACCCCTAAATCGTCTGAACTTGATGATCTTCTTCATCAATTGTCTTATTTGACAAATTGCTCGTATTGCATCTTTGGTTGAAGGGTATCTCCTTTATCTCGGACTTGGAGTCCGAGATGGCCTATGTCATCTAATGCACGAGACGCGTCTAGGACGCGTTTGTGATGCACTTAGGCATCTCAAACTTAACGTCCGTGATGGCATAGGTGAAGGTCCCGAGCCTAGACGTGTCTGGCACATCCCAATGCCTCTCGGACTTAGAGTCCGAGAGGGCATATGTCTAACCCGATAGGTTGGACGCGTCTAGACGCGTCCAGCACGTTCGTAGGCATCTCGTTCGAGATGGCCAAAGATCGTTCCTAGGTCAGACGCGTCTAGGACTCATCTGACCCGGCTAGGCTAGGCTAGGCTAGGGCGCGTCTGACCAAGGGATTGAGCATGTTTGGAACGTGATGTCCCTAGGTCCGGCCTATGATTAGGCTAAGCCAAGACAAGTCTTGGGTTGACCCGAGAGTAGTCAAAAGGCTTTGACCAAGGTTTAACTTAGGTCTTTTCGAGTTTGACTCGGGCGCTTTTGGGCCAACCTTTTCTCCTGGTTCCATGCATGATTTTTTCGACATTGCCCCGGGCCATCCGAGTGCCCAAACGGAGTTTTTCCAAAAATCGATTTTAGAAATCGTAAAGGAAGAAACAAAACGTGCCATTAGTCCAAATTTTACGAAAATAGACTTAAGAGCCGGTTTAACATAGAGATGTCTATAGAACCTCCAGAATAGCTATCCAGACTATAGCAAACACAGATTCAACCTTAGAGCACGGATCTCATACATACTTTGTCATAATTATGAAAGCATATTATTGTGTATGTATGATGTGAATGCGCAAAATAGTATCGCCGCAGAAAACTTTATATTTTTGTTTCTAAGCACAAGTGTGTGTGCCCATGTTATACTGAAAGTATAGGGTCTTAAGAAACCATTGAAGAACCTTATGATGAGATCATGGTTCAAGTGGGAGTATTCAGTGGCGGTTCAAGGATGGTAATCCACACAACCAAAGGCGAAACAAGAAGTAACCTAAGAAGATTGGATCTTTTAGGGGCCATACTAGGATCTAAATTACTTGATTTATTTCCTTGCGCGCATATACTTACTTATTTACGTTTTAGGTCATGAATGGTTATGTTAGAGCTCACAGTAACGCATGTATGGGCCAAAATACGTCACCAGGAACGCCCCCCAGAAATCCACGATTGATGGGCCTACGCGGTGACCAAGCCCATGAATTAAATGACTAATGGGCCCAACCCATTTATCTTCAGGCATCCCGAAGCAACGTCAAAATACGGAAGTACGTCCAGCTCTGGATAAAGTGGTTCGTCCTCACCTGTAGGTTAAAGTACGGAAGTACGTCCAGCTCAGTATAAAGAGGTATGTCCTCACTAGCGGGCCAAAGTACGGAAGTGCATCCAGCTCCGAATAAAGAGTCCGTCCTCACTAACAGGCCAAAGTACGGAAGTGCATCCAGCTCTGAATAAAGAGTTCGTCCTCACTCCCTCAGCAGGTCAAAATACGGAAGTACATCCAGCTCTGGATAGAAGAGGTTTGTCCTCTCTGCCTCATCTGACCTCTCTTCGTATATCCGTTGGGGAGGCGTTACCGTCATTCAAAATGACAATATCCCCAATATATATGTTGGATGGGAGTTACGATATCCCCATTCATGGAAATAACTCCGTGCGTTACCATACTCAAGGCAACAGCTCACCACCAGGTGACGGTTGACCAAAACGGACAGTTGACCAGAAAACTCTATATAAGGGTTAGCTGGTAATCGACTAGGATAACAACACCCGACATCCAAATTCACTTGCAATCAGCAAACCACCTATTTTCTCTCTCATATCAATCATCCAAACCTTTGGTAGGCAACCAACGATTGCTACTACCATCATCTCCTCACCTCCTGAAAGAAGACGAGCGATCCTTCTCTCTCCTAAACGATCACCTGTTGAAGGAAGATGAGCGATCATTCTCTCTCTTAAACGATCACCTGCTCAAGGAAGACGGTGATCTTTCTCTGTCCTAACGACCTGACAACCAAAGAAGGACGACCAGACGACCGTTCATTTCTCTCTCCACACGACTAAGGGGTGCAAGGGCTTTATTTCACTCGACGACCAGAGAACTAGGCAGGCATACACTCGACTGTACCACCTTTTTCTCCCAACGACCGTCTCGTTGAAGCATCAGATCTAACTCCATAGCTTAAACTCTGGTTTACAGTTCTTATTTACTCTTTGCCAAGTTTACTGACTTGACCGTCGGAGCCCACTTAGGCCAGCACCATCCCGGTGTCCCCTAAGATCTCACGGTCACGTGCGTTGTTGTCTCTTTTGTCACAGGTTAAGCCCAAACACGTTGTCGATGCCCGCAAAATTATTAACTGGTGGAGGTTCGACTTCCGGTCAACGACCCGGTCTCCGCTGACTTCTTGACCCCGCGAATTCTTACCGCCACAACGCATACTTGATAAAATACGTAATAATCCCTAAAAGAATTTTTAGTATAAGCCTACCCAGATTAAGACACCTGTTGATCCCTTATTCATCGATGGTGGGTCTGCCTCCGCAGAGTTCCATATTTTACCTCGGGACAATATGGGTAGACCTATGAAGAAGTCTACGCGTCTAAATTGTTATTCTCAACGAGTCAGCAAAAGCGTTTTGGACTTCGAGGCATAGGATGAGTTTGACACTCAAGTGTGAAACTCATCAACCAAGAGTCGTAGGAGTATGATCAGTAAATATGTTACTCACCCAGGACGACAGAGTTAAGAGCAGTGCCTTAGTACGCTTTGATGTTAAGCGCCTGAGTTTCATCCTGTTGCGATAACGGCTCTCCGAGGAAGAAACCATTTCTCATGATGGCTTTGTTGGGTTTGCAGCAACAATACTATTACCGACAGCATATATAAAAGTGTCGTTGAAAATAGTGGTGCGTACTATATCCGACAGCACGTATACTGTCGACAATGGTTGCTTTGTCCGAAAAAAAAATTGATTTCCAATTTTAAATTTGATCTCCAATGAGTTTGAATTTCCAATTTGTAAATGAATTTCATACTTGTTCCAAAAAAAGGTAGATCTCCAGCCAAACTCCCTTCACATACCGAGGAAGCAAATGTACATTAGAAAATAAAACCATTATGAAATTGGAGGACTTTAAGACATTCGTAAAACCGATTCATATTGTCATTTAGTAGTTGCAATCAACAATGTGACCATCGACTTCATATTGTCTTTTGTTACAAAAACCAGTCCCTCCCTCACACTGTCCTCCAAATCAAAAGCAAGCTCGCTGGCCAACATAAACAAGGAACCTGTTAAGGTGGCATACCTTTGTTGGAATCGGAGCCGATTTTGGCTCGACCCGACTCGTCAAACTCAGAAACGGAACGCTCCATTGAGTTCGTCTCGTCGAGCTCTTCAATTTAGAGCCAAGAATCATTCAAATCCGATTCCGGATGAATGAGAAATTCAAGTTTAAAGTTTGGACGAAGATCGGTTGAAATAGGGACTAAAATGTCAAAACGGACAAAGTTAGATTGAGGACCATCTGGGCGAAGCGAGCACATCCAGATCTGGACGTCTCGCGTTCCACCCGAGTTTCTGAAGCGAGATCTGACGGTCGCGCATCCATGTTTCGGGACAACGGTGGGACGCGACCAGAAGCGTTGGATCCGCGAGATCCAACCGGTCACGTCACCTCTGCGTCGGTCACAGTTCGGGATAGGCTGAGATCTTGATCTAACGGCCAATTTTGTCCTCTGTTGGGCTTAGTTCGGGACAGATCTAACCCCATCTAACGATGGGCGTTTCTTCTGAGTTTTAGAGCCCGATCCGACATCCCAGGTTGCAACCGACTCAAGAAATCAGTTATTATTTCAGATTAGTCCACCCTTTCGAAAGGATACATCCATTAACCCCAAAAGTCACTATGCACCCATTCAATTCCTATATAAACAACCCAAACCCTTCTCATTTATCATCAATTCATTCTCTTCTCTTCTTCTCTTCCCTTTTAACAATTAGAGGTTCTGGTTTGCCTAGAATATCTGATTGGGAAGTATTTCTAGAGGTTCTGGTTTGCCTAGAATATCTAGAAAAAGGAAGAAAGAAGTTTCGAGTGAAGTGATAATCATAAAGCATCTAGTACATCAAATTCATTCTCTTCTTCTCTTCCCTTCTAACAATTAGAGATTCTGGTTTGCCTAGAATATCTGATTGGGAAGTATTTCTAGAGGTTCTGGTTTTCCTAGAATATCTAGAAAAAGGAAGATAGAAGTTTCGAGTGAAGTTTGAATTTCCGAAGCGTCTAGAAGTTCATCCGCATTAGTCCAAGAGCTCATAATACTTACGAAGGTTCGTCCGCTTTCAGAATATAGAAGTACCATCTTAAAACTCTGAAAGGAAAGTCGTTGTATCCCGAAGGCATACACCCTAACGTTTGGTCCTGTTACGGGGGTGTAAAATGTCTTAAGGAAAGAGAATTTATTCTCGCCTCGACTACATTAACATCTATCTCGGTTAATCCGAAAGAAGGAATATTGATAAATCATTATTCTTTAATAGTCTATCTCTCTATAAGAGAAAGGAAACTCTGTCTAAATCAAGCCAAGACAGAGAGAAATCGACTTATCGATTTATAACTAGAGGAACAACAACCTTAGACTTTTGTCAATATGTAATATCTGTTTAAAGTAAGTACTATACGCTGAAGCAACTGAACTACATTGACCTTATGATAAACGTGTGTGCTGAAGAGTTGTGTAACTTATTTAGTTTCTAAGCAACTATCTTGAACCTACAGACCAGTCAATAGGAGATTTAATAGCTAAACAAACAGAGAAGATTGCAATTTAGTGAAGCTCCTACAAAATAGGCACACCTTTAAGAGGTTGCTTCAATGGAAGTTGTGTTCACTCACTTTTCATTGTTAAATTTTTTTCACGTCACACCGAAATAAACCTAAGTTAACCATGGTGAAAATACGTATGTTCTTTTTGCTAGAATTACAACAAAAGATGAAGTACTAATATATCAATATGCCAAAAATGATGCTATGCCCGGCCGGAATCCTGGCCGGGTGAGTTGGCGCTCCAGCCGGGCATAGTTGCTTACGGTTCTCCCATTTGAATCAATTAAATGTTATTTTCATTCTAGTCCCTACAACTTTGTATTCTTCAAAACAAAGGTTTATGCTTAAAATCAAAAGAGGAATCAGGAGTCCTAAACTCGCCCGTGATTTTGAGAGGGGAAGTTACCTTCTTCCTTATCTAAACCGAAACCCTAGGAGGAATGTTCGATTTGACTCATTATCTCTATTCGAGTTTAAGTTCGGTGTTATTGATCTAATCTCTTTATCTCTCTATGTGAAGGTTTATGTTAGTTGGTAGATTAGAAGACATAAACTGAAATAAATAACACAATAGTTTACGTGGTTCAGTCGAAGGATCACGACCTACATCCACGGAGAAAGCCAGAACGACTACATACTTTATTATCCACAATTGTGGTGATTCGTTACTAATCAATTAGGGAAATTAGGTCAAATGACCTTTGACCCAATTGACTTTGGTGGAATGACCCTTATTTCTCAAGTTCCTTGAAATGACCCTATTTTTGCCATTTTTTTCCAAGTTTGCCCCTCAATATAAAATCGAGTCTAGATTTTCTAGACACCCGATTTTGATCCAAACCGAGAAACCCCCCCACTCTCTCTAGGACGAAATTTGATGGGTTCTTAGAGTTTTCAAAATCATTCCACCCTTCCCTCTTCAATTTATATGGCATTAATCATTGCAATTGAGTCTTAATCATGAAACATCTTGGATCTTCTCCCCATCTAGGGTTTCAATTTTAAATCTCTTCTTCTTCATCGGAAATTTCGCCCAAATTTTTACTTGGTTAGGGTGGTTGATTTGTTGAGGTAAGTTCATCTTTGTTATAGTTACCTTATTTCATCTTGATTTTTATTTCATTTCATACTATATGTTGTTTTGTTTGGTTTTGAATTGGTTTTTGATTTCTCTAGCTATTGTTCATCTTCCTAGAGTTTTACAACTTCATGATTATCTATTTTTTTAGGTTATGTTTTGATTGTTTATCTAATGTTTAATGTTAAATTCATCTAATATATTGTTAAATTTTCAATTTTTGCTTGGGTTTTACCTTAATCTTATGCATTGGTTACTTTGCTTGACAATGTTCACCATGTGTTTGTTAATAGTCCTCAATGAATGAAAATATTGTTCATGTTTGTTGAAGTTTGTTCTTACTTCATCTTCATTACTACATCTTATGTATTGCTTGATTGTAAATTTACATCTTGAATTCATCTTCCTTAATTGGTGTATACAACAAACATCTTCTTTATTCTTGGACCAGAACCAAATAATATAGATGTCATGAAAAATAGTAGAACTTACAAGAATTTATAAGATGAAGTTACTTTTTTTAACACAAAACAAAAGTTCCTTATCTATCTTCAGCATTTTCACAACATTTCCACGACCAAACTGATACTTCAGAACTGTTGTTTTTTACTTGGGAACCTTGCATATGGTGTAGAAACTCACTTTTGTAATGAAGGTTAATGCAAGTTGCTCCTTAAAACTAAAAAATAATGTGTATAAAGTTCTTTTGTTTATGGTCATCCTTTTCTGCACTAATGCTTGTGGTGCTAAGCATAATTCTTGAAAATTTGGATGAAAAACTTTTAGGGTGGGAGAGTGTTACTTTTCAAATTGGTATTTCGCTTTTGTCAATTTACATGTTGAATTCATCTTATGTGTTGTCAATTTACATGTTGAATTCATCTCATGTTTGTATGTATTTTGAAAGTTAGTAGTAATTTTAGTACGTACAAATAATGAATTTATCTTTGTTTTGTAGGGTAATTCCTAATAGAATCCGTGAGCATTTGGTTATTTCATGGTGGTAGATTAGAAAAGAATTTCAAACTGTATTTCTTGATGCAATGCACGGTGCATGCATTTACCACCTTAGTAATAATTTGAAGGCAAAGTTTAAGAAAGATGATTTCCTTTCGTTATTTTTTAGAGCAAGCAAAAGCTACAAAACTTTCAGACCTTAAACGGTTATTTTTGATAGTATGCCACGATTTCTCGATACATGGTGAATGAATTTGTATTTTTGATTTGCAATGTTTGAAAATTTGACCCAAATAACAGAGAAGAAAGATTTAGAGATATTGTCACAAAGATTGTTGTGTCGATGAAGAAAAATTATTTGTGAAGTCTCTTAATGTATCTCCAATGAAATATATTCTAATGTAATATGACCTTTTACTGTGTGCACTTTTAATTTTGTTGTGAACTCATTGTATGTATGTGACTATTCTAAAACGTAAATTTATGTTCTTCCAGGGTTGTAAAAAAATTTAGACGGTATTATATGACAACAGTACAGTAGTCTAGACTCATACTGCAGGTGTCTAGACTCGGACTGCAGGAGTCTAGACTCGGACTCTAGGAGTCTAGACTCGGACTCCAGAAGTCTAGACTCGGACTCCAGGAGTCTAGACTCGGACTGCAGGAGTCTAGACTCAGACCGTCTCAGTCTAGACAGACCGTCTCAAGGAGTCTTTCAATGTCTACTCTCACACTGTGTGGACAAATCCATAACAAATTTAAGCATTCAAATTAATATTACTAAATTGTAATAGATATCAAAGTAAAATAAGTCGAAGTATTTCCATAGGTGAGGTACTTTGAGATGTCCCTGGAACAATAAAACTCAATTTTGTCAAGCTATTCTTCCTATTTTCACATACTATTTTATTAAAAACTTCACGAAGTTCTCTAAGTGTTTTCCCGTCTGATAGAACTTTTTCAGTTTGTTTACCACCAATATACTTTATTTCGTCATTCACATTTTACAATCTACCACCATGAAATAACGAACCGCTAACGGATTCCATTAGAAATTATCCTACAAAACAAAGATAAATTCATTATTTGCATGTATTAAAAGTACTACCAACTTCCAAAATACATACAAAACAAGATTTTATGCTTGAAGATTATTAAGTAATACAAGGAAACACAAGGTCAAACATCAACAAAAAAAAATAGATACATTTAGAAGCTATATATATATAACACCGATTTCATCGAGGAAAGTAAACTTGTATAGGTTACAGTCTAGACTGAGTCTGAACTAGTATAGGTTACTAATATTGAGGACTATTAACAAATCATGTCTAGCATTCTTTCAATTGTTCGTCACGTTGCAAATATTTTAAGTGGGATCATTCACAAAAGGTTATCTTATGTGTCGCAAGACATTAATACCTAAAGATATGAATATGATAGCCATTGAGGACAACTATCAAACACATGAATGATGAACAAACTTCAACAACATTAACAATACTTTCATTCATTGAAGATTATTAACAAACACATGGTGAACATTGTCAAGCAAAGTAATCAATCCATAAGATTAAGGTCAAACCCAAGCCAAAATTGAAAAATAAGCAACACATAAGATGAATTTAACATTACACAATAGATAAACAACCAAAACATAACATAAAACAATGTAATCATGTACTTATTACAAGGTAAACCCTAGGAAGATGAACAATAAATAAATAAATCAAAACTCATACAAAACCAAACAAAACGACCTATAATATGAAACAAATTAACAATGAAGATGAAATATGGTAAAAACCATAACAAAGATGAACTTACCTCAACAAATCGACCAAACCCTAACCAAGTAAAAATTTGGGTGAAATTTCCGATGATGAAGAGATGGGAGAGAAGATTCAAGATGTTTCATGATTGAGACTCAATTGCATTGATTAATGTCATATAAATTGAAGAGGGAAGGGTGGAATGATTTTGAAAACTTTAAGAACCCATCAAATTTCGTTCTAGAGAGAGGGAGGGTTTTCTCGGTTTGGATCAAAATCGGGTGTCTAGAAAATCTAGACTCGATTTATATTGAGGGGCAAACTTGGAAGAAAATGACAAAAATAGAGTCATTTCAAGGGACTTGAGAAATAAGGGTCATTCCACCAAAGTCAATTGGGTCAAAGGTCATTTGACCCAATTTCCCAATCAATTACAATGATTGATTAGTAACCGAATACTTAAACTCCTAGAACCCATCTCTTATTTATAGGGTTCAGGATTTCCTAGTTTCTCCTAACTAAACTAGGAAACAATATAATCTCTACTCAATATTACTATTAAATAGTTACAAGGGATATCCTAAATATATCTTCGATATCTTTCATATCTTCTAATATCTTGGACTCGTCTTGATCGTCGGATCTCTTCATGTCGATCCGTCTCATCTTCAGATATCTCGGACGGTTGATATTTGATATCTTAGGATCTCGATTCATCTCGATCCTTATACTCTAACACTCCCCCTCAAGTTGGAATACAGAACTTGTGAAGTATCCAACTTAAAGATTGAACTTGAAAAAGGTGAATGTGTTGTTCCTCTGGTTATCAATCGATAAATCGACATCTCTCTGTCTTGGCTTGATTTAAACAGAGTTTCCTTTTTCTAACTTATAGAGAGATAAACTATTAAAGAATAATGATTATCAATATTCCTTCTTTCAGATTAACCGAGATAGATGTTAATGTAGTCGAGGCGAGAATAAATTCTCTTTCCTTAAGACATTTTACACCCCCGTAGCAGTACCAAACGTTAGGGTGTATGCCTTCGGGATACAACGACTTTCCTTTCAGAGTTTTAAGATGGTACTTCTATATTCTGAAAGCGGACGAACCTTTGTAAGTATTATGAGCTCGTGGACTAATGCAGATGATCTTCTAGATGCTTCGGAAATTCAAACTTCACTCGAAACTTCTTTCGTCCTTTTTCTAGATATTCTAGGCAAACCAGAACTTCTAGAAATACTTCCAAATCAGATATTCTAGGCCAACCAGAACCTCTAATTGTTAGAAGGGAAGAGAAGAAGAGAATGAATTTGATGTACTAGATGCTTTATGATTATCACTTCACTCAAAACTTCTTTCTTCCTTTTTTTTCTAGATATTCTAGGCAAACCAGAACCTCTAGAATTACTTCCCAATCAGATATTCTAGGCAAACCAGAACCTCTAATTGTTAGAAGAGAAGAGAAGAAGAGAAGAGAATGAATTGATGTGAAAGATGATTTGGGTTGTTTATAAAGGAAGTGAAAGGGTATATGTGTCTGTTGGGGTTAAAGGATGTATCCATTCGAAAGGGTGGACTAAACTGGGATAATAACTGAAATTGGAGTCGGTTCAATCTTGGGACGTTGGATTTGGCTCAAAGTCGCGGACAGAACGCCATCCGTTACATTGCAATGGAGTTGTCCCGAAATGTACCCAACAGATTACAGAAAGCGACGGCTAGATTAAACGATGGGATTTGTCCCACTCGGAGCCCGACTAGGAGAAGACGAGCACCGTCGGATCCCTCAAATCCAATGCTTCGGGACGTATACCTAACTCGTCCCGAAAACCCTAACGCGCGACCGTCAGATCTTGCGCAATCCCTCGGAGCTAACGTCATCCGTCCAGATCTTGATCCGCGTGCTTCGCTCAAACGGCCCCCAAAGTGACTTGTCCAACTTGACGCTTTAGTCCCTATTTCAACCGATCTTCGTCCAAACTTTAAACTTGAATTTCTCATTCATCCGGAATCGGATTTGAGTGATTCTTGGCTCTAAACTGAAGAGCTCAAGGAGACGAACGCAATGGAGCGTTCCATTTCAGTGTTTGGCGAGTCAGGTCGAGCCAAAAATGGCTCCGATTCCATTAGATTGTTCTTCGCATACGATCGGATTCAAAACTTGAATTTGAATTTGAATTTTTTTTGTTTAATGTCGAACAATTTCCAATGGTGCTGAATTCTTTGTCAGCAACTTGAACTTGAAATCGCACATAAACTTGATATAATAATAAAGTCTTTCGTAAGCTGGAATCTCATTCTTTTCTTCTTTGCTTTATTCCTTTCCCGAGCTTGAATAAAATTTGGTGAGAGGGAGGAGAGCTTCAAATTTTTCAACAAACTAAGGAGGAAACGATACCATATGTAGTTGATGATGGAAGAGAGGAACCGGTGGATCCACGAAGAGGATGATGAAGACATAGTGTCACAAAAAGAAGAGATAGGTGACAGAAAGATAGCGTCTCGAAACCATGTGAAATTTCACACTCACATGAGAGAACCTATGAGGGAGAGATCTTGGGACGTTGGATCTGGCTCAAAGTCGCGGACAGAACGCCATCCGTTAGATTGCGATGGAGTTGTCCCGAAATGTACCCAACAGATTATAGAAAGCGACGGCTATATTAAAAGATGGGATTTGTCCCACTCGGTGCCCGACGCGGAGAAGACGCGCACCGTCGGATCCCTCAGATCCGACGCTTCAGGGCGCATACCGAACTCGTCCCGAAAACCCTAACGCGCGACCCTCAGATCTTGCGCAATCCCGCGGAGCTAACGCCATCCGTCCAAATCTTGATCCGCGTGCTTCGCTCAAACGGCCCCCAAAGTGACTTGTCCAACTTGACGCTATAGTCCCTACTTCAACCGATCTTCGTCCAAACTTTAAACTGTAATTTCTCATTCATCTGGAATCGGATTTGAGTGATTCTTGGCTCTAAACTGAAGAGCTCGACGAGACGACCGCAATGGTGCGTTCCTTTTCTGAGTTTGACGAGTCGGGTCGAGCCAAAAATGGCTCCGATTCCATTAGAATGTTCTTCGCATACGATCGGATTCAAAACTTGAATTCGAATTTGAATTTTTTTTATTTAATGTCGAACAATTTCCAATGGTGCTGAATTCTTTGTCAGCAACTTGAACTTGTAATCGCACATAAACTTGATATAATAATAAAGTCTTTCGTAAGCTTGAATCTCATTCTTTTCTTCTTTGCTTTATTCCTTTCTCGAGCTTGAATAAAATTTGGTGAGAGGGAGGAGAGCTTCAAATTTATCAACAAACTAAGGAAGAAATGATACCATATGTAGTTGATGATGGAAGAGAGGAACCGGTGGATCCACGAAGAGGATGATGAAGACATAGTGTCACAAAAAGAAGAGATAGGTGACAGAAAGATAGTGTCTCGAAACCATGTGAAATTTCACACTTACATGAGAGAACCCATGAGGGAGAGATCTTGGGACGTTGGATCTGGCTCAAAGTCGCGGACAGAATGCCATCCGTTAGATTGCGATGGAGTTGTCCCGAAACGTACCCAACAGATTATAGAAAGCGACGGCTAGATTAAAAGATGGGATTTGTCCCACTCGATGCCCGACGCAGAGAAGACGCGTACCGTCGGATCCCTCAGATCCAACGCTTCGGGGCGCATACCGAACTCGTCCCGAAAACCCTAACGCGCGGCCCTCAGATCTTGCGCAATCCCGCGGAGCTAACGCCATCCGTCCAGATCTTGATCCGCGTGCTTCGCTCAAACGGCCCCCAAAGTGACTTGTCCAACTTGACGCTTTAGTCCCTATTTCAACCGATCTTCGTCCAAACTTTAAACTTGAATTTCTCATTCATCCGGAATCGGATTTGAGTGATTCTTGGCTCTAAACTTAAGAGCTCGACGAGACGAACGCAATGCTGGGTTCCGTTTCTGAGTTTGACGAGTCAGATCAAGCCAAAAATGGCTCCGATTCCAACAGAATGTTCTTCGCATACGATCGGATTCAAAACTTGAATTTGAATTTGAATTTTTTTTGTTTAATGTCGAATAATTTACAATGGTGCTGAATTATTTGTCAGCAACTTGAACTTGTAATCGCACATAAACTTGATATAATAATAAAGTCTTTCGTAAGCTTGAATCTCATTTTTTTCTTCTTTGCTTTATTCCTTTCTCGAGCTTGAATAAAATTTGGTGAGAGGGAGGAGAGCTTCAAATTTATCAACAAACTAAGGAGGAAACGATACCATATGTAGTTGATGATGGAAGAGAGGAACCGGTGGATCCACGAAGAGGATGATGAAGACATAGTGTCACAAGAAGAGATAGGTGACAGAAAGATAGCGTCTCAAAACCCTGTGAAATTTCACACTCACATGAGAGAACCCATGAGGGAGAGATCTTGGGACGTTGGATCTGGCTCAAAGTCGCGGACAGAACACCATCCGTTAGATTGCGATGGAGTTGTCCCGAAATGTACCCAACAGATTATAGAAAGCGACGGCTAGATTAAAAGATGGGATTTGTCCCACTCGATGCCCGACGCTGAGAAGACGCGTACCGTCGGATCCCTCAGATCCAACGCTTCGGGGCGCATACCGAACTCGTCCCGAAAACCCTAACGCGCGGCCCTCAGATCTTGCGCAATCCCGCAGAGCTAACGCCATCCGTCCAAATCTTGATCCGCGTGCTTCGCTCAAACGGCCCCCAAAGTGACTTGTCCAACTTGACGCTATAGTCCCTACTTCAATCGATCTTCGTCCAAACTTTAAACTGTAATTTCTCATTCATCCGGAATCGGATTTGAGTGATTCTTGGCTCTAAACTGAAGAGCCCGACGAGACGACCGCAATGGTGCGTTCCTTTTCTGAGTTTGACGAGTCGGGTCGAGCCAAAAATGGCTCCGATTCCATTAGAATGTTCTTCGCATACGATCGGATTCAAAACTTGAATTCGAATTTGAATTTTTTTTATTTAATGTCGAACAATTTCCAATGGTGCTGAATTCTTTGTCAGCAACTTGAACTTGTAATCGCACATAAACTTGATATAATAATAAAGTCTTTCGTAAGCTTGAATCTCATTCTTTTCTTCTTTGCTTTATTCCTTTCTCGAGCTTGAATAAAATTTGGTGAGAGGGAGGAGAGCTTCAAATTTATCAACAAACTAAGGAAGAAATGATACCATATGTAGTTGATGATGGAAGAGAGGAACCGGTGGATCCACGAAGAGGATGATGAAGACATAGTGTCACAAAAAGAAGAGATAGGTGACAGAAAGATAGTGTCTCGAAACCATGTGAAATTTCACACTTACATGAGAGAACCCATGAGGGAGAGATCTTGGGACGTTGGATCTGGCTCAAAGTCGCGGACAGAATGCCATCCGTTAGATTGCGATGGAGTTGTCCCGAAACGTACCCAACAGATTATAGAAAGCGACGGCTAGATTAAAAGATGGGATTTGTCCCACTCGATGCCCGACGCAGAGAAGACGCGTACCGTCGGATCCCTCAGATCCAACGCTTCGGGGCGCATACCGAACTCGTCCCGAAAACCCTAACGCGCGGCCCTCAGATCTTGCGCAATCCCGCGGAGCTAACGCCATCCGTCCAGATCTTGATCCGCGTGCTTCGCTCAAACGGCCCCCAAAGTGACTTGTCCAACTTGACGCTTTAGTCCCTATTTCAACCGATCTTCGTCCAAACTTTAAACTTGAATTTCTCATTCATCCGGAATCGGATTTGAGTGATTCTTGGCTCTAAACTTAAGAGCTCGACGAGACGAACGCAATGCTGGGTTCCGTTTCTGAGTTTGACGAGTCAGATCAAGCCAAAAATGGCTCCGATTCCAACAGAATGTTCTTCGCATACGATCGGATTCAAAACTTGAATTTGAATTTGAATTTTTTTTGTTTAATGTCGAATAATTTACAATGGTGCTGAATTATTTGTCAGCAACTTGAACTTGTAATCGCACATAAACTTGATATAATAATAAAGTCTTTCGTAAGCTTGAATCTCATTTTTTTCTTCTTTGCTTTATTCCTTTCTCGAGTTTGAATAAAATTTGGTGAGAGGGAGGAGAGCTTCAAATTTATCAACAAACTAAGGAGGAAACGATACCATATGTAGTTGATGATGGAAGAGAGGAACCGGTGGATCCACGAAGAGGATGATGAAGACATAGTGTCACAAGAAGAGATAGGTGACAGAAAGATAGCGTCTCAAAACCATGTGAAATTTCACACTCACATGAGAGAACCCATGAGGGAGAGATCTTGGGACGTTGGATCTGGCTCAAAGTCGCGGACAGAACACCATCCGTTAGATTGCGATGGAGTTGTCCCGAAATGTACCCAACAGATTATAGAAAGCGACGGCTAGATTAAAAGATGGGATTTGTCCCACTCGATGCCCGACGCTGAGAAGACGCGTACCGTCGGATCCCTCAGATCCAACGCTTCGGGGCGCATACCGAACTCGTCCCGAAAACCCTAACGCGCGGCCCTCAGATCTTGCGCAATCCCGCAGAGCTAACGCCATCCGTCCAAATCTTGATCCGCGTGCTTCGCTCAAACGGCCCCCAAAGTGACTTGTCCAACTTGACGCTATAGTCCCTACTTCAATCGATCTTCGTCCAAACTTTAAACTGTAATTTCTCATTCATCCGGAATCGGATTTGAGTGATTCTTGGCTCTAAACTGAAGAGCCCGACGAGACGACCGCAATGGTGCGTTCCTTTTCTGAGTTTGACGAGTCGGGTCTAGCCAAAAATGGCTCCGATTCCATTAGAATGTTCTTCGCATACGATCGGATTCAGAACTTGAATTCGAATTTGAATTTTTTTTGTTTAATGTCGAACAATTCCAATGGTGCTGAATTCTTTGTCAGCAACTTGAACTTGTAATCGCACATAAACTTGATATAATAATAAAGTCTTTCGTAAGCTTGAATCTCATTCTTTTCTTCTTTGCTTTATTCCTTTCTCGAGCTTGAATAAAATTTGGTGAGAGGGAGGAGAGCTTCAAATTTATCAACAAACTAAGGAAGAAACGATACCATATGTAGTTGATGATGGAAGAGAGGAACCGGTGGATCCACGAAGAGGATGATGAAGACATAGTGTCACAAAAAGAAGAGATAGGTGACAGAAAGATAGTGTCTCGAAACCATGTGAAATTTCACACTTACATGAGAGAACCCATGAGGGAGAGATCTTGGGACGTTGGATCTGGCTCAAAGTCGCAGACAGAATGCCATCCGTTAGATTGCGATGGAGTTGTCCCGAAACGTACCCAACAGATTATAGAAAGCGACGGCTAGATTAAAAGATGGGATTTGTCCCACTCGATGCCCGACGCAGAGAAGACGCGTACCGTCGGATCCCTCAGATCCAACGCTTCGGGGCGCATACCGAACTCGTCCCGAAAACCCTAACGCGCGGCCCTCAGATCTTGCGCAATCCCGCAGAGCTAACGCCATCCGTCCAGATCTTGATCCGCGTGCTTCGCTCAAACGGCCCCCAAAGTGACTTGTCCAACTTGACGCTTTAGTCCCTATTTCAACCGATCTTCGTCCAAACTTTAAACTTGAATTTCTCATTCATCAGGAATCGGATTTGAGTGATTCTTGGCTCTAAACTTAAGAGCTCGACGAGACGAACGCAATGGTGGGTTCCGTTTCTGAGTTTGACGAGTCGGATCATGCCAAAAATGGCTCCGATTCCAACAGAATGTTCTTCGCATACGATCGGATTCAAAACTTGAATTTGAATTTGAATTTTTTTTGTTTAATGTCGAATAATTTACAATGGTGCTGAATTCTTTGTCAGCAACTTGAACTTGTAATCGCACATAAACTTGATATAATAATAAAGTCTTTCGTAAGCTTGAATCTCATTTTTTTCTTCTTTGCTTTATTCCTTTCTCGAGCTTGAATAAAATTTGGTGAGAGGGAGGAGAGCTTCAAATTTATCAACAAACTAAGGAGGAAACGATACCATATGTAGTTGATGATGGAAGAGAGGAACCGGTGGATCCACGAAGAGGATGATGAAGACATAGTGTCACAAGAAGAGATAGGTGACAGAAAGATAGCGTCTCAAAACCATGTGAAATTTCACACTCACATGAGAGAACCCATGAGGGAGAGATCTTGGGACGTTGGATCTGGCTCAAAGTCGCGGACAGAACGCCATCCGTTAGATTGCGATGGAGTTGTCCCGAAATGTACCCAACAGATTATAGAAAGCGACGGCTAGATTAAAAGATGGGATTTGTCCCACTCGATGCCCGACGCAGAGAAGACGCGTACCGTCGGATCCCTCAGATCCAACGCTTCGGGGCGCATACCGAACTCGTCCCGAAAACCCTAACGCGCGGCCCTCAGATCTTGCGCAATCCCGCAGAGCTAACGCCATCTGTCCAGATCTTGATCCGCGTGCTTCGCTCCAACGGCCCCCAAAGTGACTTGTCCAACTTGACGCTTTAGTCCCTATTTCAACCGATCTTCGTCCAAACTTTAAACTTGAATTTCTCATTCATCCGGAATCGGATTTGAGTGATTTTTGGCTCTAAACTTAAGAGCTCGACGAGACGAACGCAAAGGTTTGTTCCGTTTCTGAGTTTTACGAGTCGGTTTGAGCCAAAAATGGCTCCGATTCCAACAGAATGTTCTTCGCATACGATCGGATTCAAAACTTGAATTTGAATTTGAATTTTTTTGTTTAATGTCGAATAATTTACAATGGTGCTGAATTCTTTGTCAGCAACTTAAACTTGTAATCGCACATAAACTTGATATAATAATAAAGTCTTTCGTAAGCTTGAATCTCATTTTTTTCTTCTTTGCTTTATTCCTTTCTCGAGCTTAAATAAAATTTGGTGAGAGGGAGGGGAGTTTCAAATTTATCAACAAACTAAGGAGGAAACGATACCATATGTAGTTGATGATGGAAGAGAGGAACCGGTGGATCCACGAAGAGGATGATGAAGACATAGTGTCACAAAAAGAAGAGATAGGTGACAGAAAGATAGTGTCTCGAAACCATGTGAAATTTCACACTTACATGAGAAAACCCATGAGGGAGAGATCTTGGGACGTTGGATTTGGCTCAAAGTCGCGGACAGAACGCCTTCCGTTACATTACAATGGAGTTGTCCCGAAATGTACCCAACAGATATTAGAAAGCGACGGCTAAATTAAACGATGGGATTTGTCCCACTCGGAACCCGACGCGGAGAAGACGCGCACCGTCGGATCCCTCAAATCCAATGCTTCGGGACGTATACCGAACTCGTCCCGAAAACCCTAACGCGCAACCGTCAGATCTGGCGCAATCCCGCGGAGCTAACGTCATCCGTCCAGATCTTGATCCGCGTGCTTCGCTCAAACGGCCCCCAAAGTGACTTGTCCAACTTGACGCTTTAGTCCCTATTTCAACCGATCTTCGTCCAAACTTTAAACTTGAATTTCTCATTCATCCGGAATCGGATTTGAGTGATTCTTGGCTCTGAACTGAAGAGCTCGAGGAGACGAACGCAATGGTGCGTTCCTTTTCTGAGTTTGGCGAGTCGGGTCGAGCCAAAAATGGCTCCGATTCCATTATATTGTTCTTCGTATACTATCGGTTTCAAAACTTGAATTTGATTTTGAATTTTTTTTGTTTAATGTCGAACAATTTCCAATGGTGCTGAATTCTTTGTCAGCAACTTGAACTTGAAATCGCACATAAACTTGATATAATAATAAAGTCTTTCGTAAGCTTGAATCTCATTCTTTTCTTCTTTGCTTTATTCCTTTCTCGAGCTTGAATAAAATTTGGTGAGAGGGAGGAGAGCTTCAAATTTATCAACAAACTAAGGAGGAAACGATACCATATGTAGTTGATGATGGAAGAGAGGAACCGGTGGATCCACGAAGAGGATGATGAAGACATAGTGTCACAAAAAGAAGAGATAGGTGACAGAAAGATAGCGTCTCGAAACCATGTGAAATTTCACACTCACATGAGAGAACCTATGAGGGAGAGATCTTGGGACGTTGGATCTGGCTCAAAGTCGCGGACAGAACGCCATCCGTTAGATTGCGATGGAGTTGTCCCGAAATGTACCCAACATATTATAGAAAGCGACGGCTATATTAAAAGATGGGATTTGTCCCACTCGGTGCCCGACGCGGAGAAGACGCGCACCGTCGCATTCCTTAGATCCGACGCTTCGAGGCGCATACCGAACTCGTCCCGAAAACCCTAACGCGCGACCCTCAGATCTTGCGCAATCCCGCGGAGCTAACGCCATCCGTCCAAATCTTGATCCGCGTGCTTCGCTCCAACGGCTTCCAAAGTGACTTGTCTAACTTGACGCTTTAGTCCCTATTTCAACCGATCTTCGTCCAAACTTTAAACTGTAATTTCTCATTCATCCGGAATCGGATTTGAGTGATTCTTGGCTCTAAACTGAAGAGCTCGACGAGACGACCGCAATGGTGCGTTTCTTTTATGAGTTTGACGAGTCGGGTCGAGCCAAAAAAGGCTCCGATTCCATTAGAATGTTCTTCGCATACGATCGGATTCAAAACTTGAATTCGAATTTGAATTTTTTTGTTTAATGTCGAACAATTTCCAATGGTGCTGAATTCTTTGTCAGCAACTTGAACTTGTAATCGCACATAAACTTGATATAATAATAAAGTCTTTCGTAAGCTTGAATCTCATTCTTTTCTTCTTTGCTTTATTCCTTTCTCGAGCTTGAATAAAATTTGGTGAGAGGGAGGAGAGCTTCAAATTTATCAACAAACTAAGGAAGAAACGATACCATATGTAGTTGATGATGGAAGAGAGGAACCGGTGGATCCACGAAGAGGATGATGAAGACATAGTGTCACAAAAAGAAGAGATAGGTGACAGAAAGATAGTGTCTCGAAACCATGTGAAATTTCACACTTACATGAGAGAACCCATGAGGGAGAGATTTTGGGACGTTGGATCTGGCTCAAAGTCGCGGACAGAACGCCATCCGTTAGATTGCGATGGAGTTGTCCCGAAATGTACCCAACAGATTATTGAAAGCGACGGCTAGATTAAAAGATGGGATTTGTCCCACTCGATGCCCGACGCAGAGAAGATGCGTACCGTCGGATCCCTCAGATCCAACGCTTCGGGGCGCATACCGAACTCGTCCCGAAAACCCTAACGCGCGGCCCTCAGATCTTGCGCAATCCCTCGGAGCTAACGCCATCCGTCCAGATCTTGATCCGCGTGCTTCGCTCAAACGGCCCCCAAAGTGACTTGTCCAACTTGACGCTTTAGTCCCTATTTTAACCGATCTTCGTCCAAACTTTAAACTTGAATTTCTCATTCATCCGGAATCGGATTTGAGTGATTCTTGGCTCTAAACTTAAGAGCTCGACGAGACGAACGCAATGGTGGGTTCCGTTTCTGAGTTTGACGAGTCGGGTCGAGCCAAAAATGGCTCCGATTCCAACAGAATGTTCTTCGCATACGATCAGATTCAAAACTTGAATTTGAATTTTTTTTGTTTAATGTCGAATAATTTACAATGGTGCTGAATTCTTTGTCAGCAACTTGAACTTGTAATCGCACATAAACTTGATATAATAATAAAGTCTTTCGTAAGCTTGAATCTCATTTTTTTTCTTCTTTGCTTTATTCCTTTCTCGAGCTTGAATAAAATTTGGTGAGAGGGAGGAGAGCTTCAAAATTATCAACAAACTAAGGAGGAAACGATACCATATGTAGTTGATGATGGAAGAGAGGAACCGGTGGATCCACGAAGAGGATGATGAAGACATAGTGTCACAAAAAGAAGAGATAGGTGACAGAAAGATAGCGTCTCGAAACCATGTGAAATTTCACACTCACATGAGAGAACCCATGAGGGAGATATTACCCCCCCCCCCCCCCCCCCCCCCCCCCACGAGTGATATCGTGAGGGAGAGAGATATAGCTGAAAGAGAGGGTTATGGTCGAGAGGGAGAGGACCGAGAAAGAGATTACACCATGTGAATTATCCATCTTGAAATGATCGGGAGAGAAAGAGATCGAATAGTATAACGAGATAGATAAGCTCGTTGGATTAGAAACCGAGAGGAAGATGGATGATTACTCACAAAACTGATAAAGAAATCAGTGGTGGCTAATATGGGATATCCAAATCGATGAAGCATTTCCATTGGTCTAAGAAAAGGCCGGGAAAGTCGATCGGCAAAAAAAAACGAAGTCTCAATCCAATTTCTAGTGAGATATAGATTCGAAATTCGAAAAACCAAAACTCTGTTGGGTTTGAAAAAAACAATTCACAAGATTGAATACATCAAACAACGTTGGAGGCGAGAGATTGAATACGATGAATATCGAGATGAAGCACAAATTATAGTAGTATATCCTGCTTAATATGATTTGAAGGTGGTTTAATTGATGAGATTAGAGAGCAACCATCAACGATGTGTGGAAATTTGTGACTCCTCATTAACAAATCCACGACAGTGATGATTGAACGATAAATACAACAACAAAAAAAGTTGTTGGAACTCGCGAAAACTTGAATCCGGATGAAAAAGAAACGATTCGGCAAAAACCGTTTTGAGAAGAGAAGGAAAAGTGGAAATAGTCCAATGATAAACGTTATGGAAGGGACGAGATATTCTGCGGTTTGTTAGAAACCGACTCGTTTAGTGGTTGAATCCACTTAAAAGAATCATAAGATAATTGTTGGATGATGATGGACCACTCGTATGAATGTGATCATCCACTAAAAAGAGATGATTAATTGAGCACGTCCCTGATATCGAGGAACAAAAGACACAGTTGATACTGTTGGCCGATGACCAAGCTGAATGTATTAGCTGGGATGGATGACCATTGAGAAGATCTTCTTTGCATCTAATGACAAATATGTTTTGCAAATGTCGAAAAAATCAATAAAGTGATTGAAAAGTGAAAACACAACGAAAGAAAATCGTTTGAATAGCGGAAGGAAAAAGATTGATGAAACAAGATTGTTAAACCCGCTCATGAGAATCACAAGATTAACTTGGAAAAAAATATCAACAAAGTGATTTGTCGATTACCGAATCACAACAACAAAGGAGAATTGTCGAAAAATTGCAGAAAATTGATGAAACAGGATTGTTGAACCTGCTCAGGAGAATTTAATCGATCCAAAAAGAATTGAGAATTTGCGGGACTTTGATCAGGATTGATTAACCTGCTCTTGATACCATGTGAAGGTTTATGTTAGTTGGTAGATTAGAAGACATAAACTGAAATAAATAACACAATAGTTTATGTGGTTCGGTCGGAGGATCGCGACCTACGTCCACGGAAAGCCAGAACGGCTACATACTTTATTATCCACAATTGTGGTGATTCGTTACAATGATTGATTATCCACAATTGTGGTGATTCTACTCAATATTACTATTAAATCAATATTATTATTAAATAGTTACAAGATATCTTCATGTCGATCCGTCTCATCTTCAGATATCTCGGACGGTTAATATTTGATATCTTACGATCTCGATTCATCTCAATCCTTATACTCTAACACTCTACAGGTTCCTAAACCCTAGGTTGTCTTCTATCCTTATGGAAGAGTTAAACCCTAGGATTTCTTCCATTATTTGGCGCTTCAAATTTAATTGGACAGCGTTCTGATCTCTCTCTACTAATCGATCCAGGTACATCATTCTCTTTCTCTTATGTGAATTAGTTTTTTTGAAGCAGTTTTTACCCTAATTTCTGACCCAGATTATTAATGTGATGAGTTCGATTTCTGTTGTTATTTGCCTCATTTTGACCGATTTTTCGCCCTAGATTTTAAGTTCTGATTTTAGATATGATGTGATTTGAATATGATTCACCTCTTTTTGCCCTAATTATTTAGGTATGATTTTGTCACAGTGTTAGTGATAACTAATTTAATTAAAATGGGTTTCATTTAGGTATTAATTAGTGATTATAGTAGTATTCAAGAAGAGAAATAGTTGAACTTTCTGAAGATAGGTTGTTGTTGTTGCTCAAACAAACAAATTTAAAGGTAATGTCTTCCTGAGTGTCTATATTAGACGCCTTTGAGTCGAAAAAAAAATTTGATGTTTATCAACCATAAACAGAAGAGGAATAGAAGATCAAAACTTCCGCAAGGCAATAAACTCGTAATTTGGTTTTCTATTCCCATTTGAACTTAATTGAAGTTTTGATTTCCCACTTGATATCCTGGTCTCTTATTCCAAGTTTGTGTTACTCAAATCTTGATTTTTTTTGTACTTCATTTTTTCATTTTGTTAATGAATTCACACTGACATTTGTCTTTGATTTTCCTCTTCATTTTGTTAAGCTGTGATTATAGCGGTACAATGGTCAAATAAGTTCATTATCTTTTTTCAGAATTTGGGTATATGTGTTTATAGATTGTAGATAGAGAAGTTGAATTACATGTTACTTTGAGCTCAATCGTTGTGCGTTGACATCCTTAGAATTCAAATTCTTACTCGTTAGAAGATTGCGCTCGTATCTTTTGAAGTTTGCTTTGCATTGATCTTGAAATTCTTGAGATCAACCAGCTCCCAAGCACAAACATCACCTTCAACTAAATGATTGTCAGGAAATTCTTGAGCCTGGTCCGACTACAATTGTTGTTCCTAATGACAGCGAGGAGGGCGATGAAGAATAATGTATAATTTGTTATATATTTATGCTTTTATGGCTGAAACAGGAAGCAAATAACTATGTAATATTAAGGGTTAACTGCTCCCAATTTGAATACATGTTAGTTCCTAATATAAACCTGTTCATCCAGAGTTCTACTCAATCATGTTAGTTGATCATCTTCTCTTCTTTTTGCTTTATGTTAATTTTAGGTGTCAACCTTAGCCACCACTGCCATCAACTACCACCATCAATTTTTAAAAGCAGAGAGAGCCCAAATTGAAGAAAACTGCATTTTTAGTCCAAATGACTACAATAATATTACAACCAAACCAATCATTCAAATCTTCTATTACTGTAATATTATGAAGATCCAAAAAACATAAACCACAACTGAATGGTTGATAGTAACAACTCACAAGGGATACTAGTAACATACATTCGTTCGGTAATATATTCAAAGAAAAATAACAATGGAAACCGACTAAGCAAAGCTGCTATGAGTTTCTCTCTTCCTGTACAAAATCGGACCAGTCTGTACTTTCAAGGTTGTATTCTATCCACTTAGCGCAGTTTTCTTCCGAAAATACAAACTCAACAACTCCTCTATTAGGGTTGGGAAAACGGTCCGAGAACCAGATACCCGCCCCTATCCGCCCGGTCCTTAGACCCGTAGTCTGAAGAGGGTCCGAGCCGGGCTTACCCCATTACTTCGGGTGTTGGTGGGCGGGACTCGGGCAAGGCTTCAAATCCGAGTCCCAGCCCATTGTTCCCGTCCGAGTTCCGATGCCCGAAACCCACCCCTCCAAACATATAAAGTCTACATCTTTTAATCTGATCCAAGGGGGTAAAATCTTTCGGGCTTCAAAGAGCCTTGCTCCCATATCTTTGACCCAATAGTGAGGGACTTTAGACATGAAACTTGCTTAAATTTTAGTCTTGAAGAGGCTTGCATTGTAAAGTATTGAAGAGGTTATATATATAACCATTCCCTTCTCTCCTTCAGCTTTACCCACAACAATGTGGGACTAAATAAGTAGAACTTGCTTAAAATC
This sequence comes from Eschscholzia californica, assembly GCF_041429995.1. Taxonomy (NCBI): domain Eukaryota; kingdom Viridiplantae; phylum Streptophyta; class Magnoliopsida; order Ranunculales; family Papaveraceae; genus Eschscholzia; species Eschscholzia californica. Next base: position 124,467 of record NW_028238483.1, read on the forward strand.
CAAGAAGTGTGGTTGGCTTCATATAATCACAACCTCATATGAATTCTTCTCTAGCTGTTCAATGTGGGACTAAGTCTCCAAAGAGAACTACAAAAATCTCTTAACTTTATTAGTCCCACATCATCTATTTAGAGTTAGAAAAGAGATTTGAGACTCTTATTAAATAGAAAATAAGATTCACCCAAAACATTAAGTCTATTTAATTTAATTTATTAGTAAATGAAAGAAGATAATTATTATGAATAAAGTCTTATGAATTAAATGTAATGAAGAAGTGATCAGTCCTAATGCTAGTTTAGGTTGTACAACATTTAAAATAAGACCAAAATAAACCTTGCAAAAATGAAAAAAAAAAAAAACAAAATAATTAATGAACTAAGTCTATTGAATTTATTAATGTGAAAGAAGATATTATTATTAATTAGTGATCTGTCCTAATGCTAGTTTAGGATGTACACCTTTTATTATATGATTAAAACCTTTTAGTATGTGATTATTGAAAGTATCTCAAGTTATGAATTAATAATTTTAACTTTCAAAAGTCATATTTGGGAAGCAAATGAAGAGATTATTTATAACCTCTTTTCTTGCCTCTCTATCTTTAAGACCATGAATGTGGTACTAAGGATTGAAAGCTTTAGGATTGAACATCAAAGAGGGAGAACTTATAACCTCTCCCTTTGTTTCTTTTATCTCTAACTCAAAGGTGTGGGACTAACATTGTGAAGTCTGCTTAAAGTTTGTTGTGTGATGTTGGCCGACCTTCACTAACTAGAGCATTCATAGAGCCTTGCTCTCATATCGGACCAGTCTGTTCTTTCAAGGTTGTATTTTATAAACTTAGCGCAGTCTGTACTTTCGAGGTTGGTTCAGATAGTTTAGTTACTTCTCGTATATTCAAAAATATTAAAGAAGGTAAATATAGTGAATTACTTGACAAGAAGTACTCTGATGTTGTGTATAATTTAGGTCCTGAATATGATTTACTACAAAACAGATGGAAATCATGAGCAGAATGTCCCCAAAAAATGGGTATCAAAAGTTTAGTTTGATGGATCAATTGATGAGAAAGAACAAAATACTTTGGAGTTTTGTATGGATTAGGTGTTGAAAATGGTGGATAGAACAAATGGAAATAGTGAACAGGGAAGTCTCAAAAATGGATATCATCTAAAGTTGTTGAATTTGATTTGTTTAGCAGATAGGGATGGATGGGTTTGATGTTAGATTACCATCTCTGTATTTTCTTTTTAGTAGTATACATTCTCCATTTGCAGCTTAAAGATTTGTTTCTTCTCTCTCTGTTTCTCTCTGTAAGATGGTCTGTTTGAATTAGAACCCAACTATTGTAGACTTTTGATTGGTCAAAACCGTAAGATGTAAAATTTTACTTTCATAGTTTCATGTGTTGGAAGATATTAAGATGTAGAGAAATAGAGCAAATTGGGGCACTTTTTTTTGTTGTTGTTAAAGACAGTTGGGGAACTTTCATATCATATGAAAATACAAACTCAACAACTCCTTCAAGAACCCGATACCCGACCCAATCCACCCAGTCCGTTTAGACCCGTAGTTCGAAGAGGGTCCGAGCGGGGCTTACCCGGCCCGTTACTTTGGGTGTTGGTGGTCGGTACTTGGCCAGGGCTTCCAATCCGAGTTTCGGCGCATTATGCCCGCCGGATATACCCGTCTGAGTTCCGATGCCCAAAACCCACCCGATCAAACATATAAAGTCTACATGTTTTAAACTGATCCGAGGGGAGTAAAATCTTCTACCCTTCACAGAGCCTTGCTCATATATCTTTGACCCAATAGTGAGGGACTTCAGAGATATAACTTGCTTAAATTTTGGCCTTGAAGAGGCTTGTATTGTAAAGTATTGAAGAGGTTATATATATAACTATTCTCTTCTCTCTTCATCTTTACTCCCAACAATGTGGGACTAAATAGGTAGAACTTGCTTACAATTTAAGAAGTACGGTTTGATTCATATAACTACAACCCCATATGAATTCTTCTCTAGCTGTTCAATGTGGGACTAAGTCTCCAAAGAGAACTACAAAAATCTGTAAACTTTATTAGTCCCACATCATCTATTTAGAGTTAGAAAAGGGATTTGAGACTCTTATTAAATAGAAAATAAGGTTCACCTAAAACATTAAGTCTATTCAATGAGACTCATAAGAAAGAAGATAATTAAATGTAATGAAAAAGTGATCGGTCCTAATGCTAGTTTAGGTTGTACAACTTCCAAAATAAAACCAAAATAGACTTGCAAAAAATAAAAAAACCAAAATAATTAATGATTCTTTAAAGTTTTATTATATGATTAAAACCTTTTATTATATGATTATTGAAAGTATCTCAAGTTATGAGTTAATAATTTTAGCCTTCGCCATTGAAGGGATTATTTATAACTTCTTTTCTTGTCTGTCTATCTTTAAGATCATAGATGTGGTACTAAAGATTGAAAGCTTTAGGATTGACTTCTTTTCTTGCTTCTCTATCTTTAAGGCCATCGATGTGGTACTAAAGATTGAAAGCTTTAGGATTGACTTCTTTTATCTCTAACTCAAAGGTGTGGGACTAACATTATGAAGTTTGCTTAAAGTTTGTTCTGTGATGTTGGCTTTCTTGTGACCTTCACTAACTATGGGACATGGTCAATAGTAATTGACTATATCAAAAGGTCTCTATGACCATGTTTTTTTTTCTTATAACTTTGATGTGTTTTATTTTTCAACATAAAAAGATATTTGGATAGATTTTTCTAAACAAAATTTTGTAAGACATTATAAATACTTAATATACTTTAATGGGCATGGTTACCGTGCATGTTCCATATTTTGATGTGGCCAACCAAGATATCTTTATTCCCAATAATGTTCATTTAGTAGATACAATTTTATTTATTGTCTTTTTCTTCTTTCTTTTCCTCGTTTAAAGAAAAGAACATTGCGATATTTATTATTTAAATTGTAGGGCCTACGGCAATAATAATCAAATCTTCGTTGTGATTTTAGAAATGATCTATGTTTAAACTAGTGTCTCAGAAAAATGTGGTCGCGCAATATTTAAAAAAGGAATCTAAGTGTTGTTATATGTGATACCATCATTCAAATAGTAAACCATGCTTATTTGGGAGGACCTAAGTCTAAGCATTCATTCTAACATTTTTCTTTCGAAGTGCTATACTGTGGACTTGTGGGGCACCTAAGTCAAGTAGTCATCCCAATATTTTTCTTTTGAAATACAATGAAGCAAACACATGAAACACAAGGCCGTGGTCTAAGGAAGAGTTGGGGTCTTCTTATAGAGGTGGGGTACTCTTTCTTGTTTGTGTTTGTAATGATTTTTTGTTCAATGGTGAGTGCTTGTGTTGAATTATGGAGAATAAGGAAAAGTTGGGGTCTTCTTATAGAGGTGGGGAGTGGCCCATGTTCACAAAAATGTCATATTCTCGATAGAATTGTCGTAGGGAATGAGCATACAATTCTTTAGTCACATAGATTGTTATATATAGTTAGGCACCCAAATACTTTAGTCACGAGCCTTCTTTTTTACCACTATCAGACCATATTCACATTTGGGAACTATAGTTGAAGGAGATGGTCTAAGTCACTAAGTGGGGAAAAAAGTATAGTAGGGTCGGACAAAATTGCCCAACTCCAAGGTTACAGGATCTGCACATATACACCAAATTATTCCAAGTTTAGAATCCAATGGAGACAAAGCTCTAACTAATTTGTTCAACTCACATATCTCTCCCTTTCTCTCAATAATCAAGAAAGAATCAACCATTACATAGCCTTAACAAGTCTTAAAAAACTCAATGCCTATGTCAAGAGATTTAAGCATGGATAAGAACCACGAGAAGTCGGTCCAGAGGAGAAATAATTCAAGCGAACTCGATGTTCTCGAAGCTTCAATGTACTTCTATGGAGGTACCCAAACTAGTATTGTAAATGGTGGTGGCATTACAGTTACTAATACTCTAACTCCAAAGACAATGAGAGAAGAATTAAGACAACAATTTGACGTATCTCAAAGAAGGATGAGTTTAGATATTAACATAAGATCAAATAGTATTAATAACCCACCACCTCCTTTGAAGCAACAAATTGAAGAGAAGAAATACAAGCAACCAATCTCAACAGGTGGTAGACTAGCTAGTTTCTTGAATTCTCTCTTCAATCAAAAAATCTTCAAAGAACAAGAAAAAATCAAAATCATTTAAAGATTATGAAGTACAAGAGTCTAGTAATGAAGGAACAGAAAGAAGACGATGAAGTAGTGTTAGCAATTTCGCAAGTTCAGGTTGTTTTGATCCAACGGTGGGTAAAGACTAGCCAGTACACAAGTACTTGGACTATTTCCACTAGCCAGTAGTGGAAGAGGAAGTCAGAGAAAATTTCGTACTGGACTGTTTCCACTAGCCAATAGTGGGAGGAAAAGGTCAGAGAAAAATAAGACATTTCTCTAGTAGACCAGGACCAAGACCAAGTCCAAGAACAGGATGTGGGACAAAACATTTAGTTTGAAAGGTTCCATTTCTATATTAGTAAGGAGGATGATTAAAGTGCTCTCTACTTCATTCTATAAGTGTTGTAAGTACAAAAGGTATTTTGTTTGTTTGTGGATAAAAAGTTCTCTCCAAAAAATTCCCTCCAAAAAGTAAGCTCAGTTTAGCTCATTTTATTTCAAGATAAAACTAAATATCATATTTTATTCAAACACAACTAACATTCAATACTGTAGTCACATAAGTCATTTAGTTAACAATAACAAATTTAAACAAATATTAACCTAAAGTTTAATATATCTAAACTATATTTTCCCTAAGTTTTAGGTTAAAATCATAGTGCGTTAGTTAGAAACATTTGATACAACATAAACCTATACGTTGTTTAGGTTAAAATCCATAGTATAATAATAAAAATTGAAGCACCAGCAATAATGCTCTCATTTGTGTGAAGGTAGTTCAAAAAATTGAAGCACCAGCAATAATGCTCTCATTTGTGTGAAGGTAGTTCAACTCCGAGCTGCACGGACGATAATGTGCATCCACAGCCTCTCATCTAGGACAACAAAAGGGGATTCGTAAAAATAGCATTACAGTCATAATCATAAACATTCACATGAACCAATTTGGCAAAATTAGGGCAGAAATAGGGCAAATATTGAACCATTATTGAGACAATTACGAACCATTTTGAAGCTACGTACCAATACACGTAAAAATTTTCCCCTAAATGAAACAAATCTTAACCAGATAAGTGCAAAATCAGTAACAAGTCATATCATAAATACTAGGGCAAAATGACGCTTAAAACTAGAACAAAATAACATCTAAGTAATTACTAAATCACAGCTCCAAATTAAGACAACAACATTTCAAAATCTTATTTCACAATAGAGGGAGAAAATGAAAAACCTGTTTGGATTTGTAGAGAAGAAAGGGGGGGAATGAGGAACCCGAATCGATGAGTAGAGAGATAAAGAGATTAGATCAATAACGCCAGACTTAAACTCGAATAGAGATAATGAGTCAAATCGAACATTCCTCCTAGGGTTTCGGTTTGATGAGGAAGAAGGTAACTTCCCCTCTCAAAATCACGAGCAAGTTCAGGACTCCTAATTCCTCTTTTGATTTTAAGCATAAGCCCTTGTTTTGAAGAATACGAAGTTGTAGGGACTAGAATGAAAATAACATTTAATTGATTCAAATGGGAGACCCGTCAGCAACTATGCCCGGCTGGAGCGCCAACTCACCCGGGGCATAGCATCATTTTTTATCAATATGCAACATAATTCTTGTTTTGAGAATATTCATAAATTTTCAAGGAGAAGAAATAAAAACAATATAGAGAACATACCTTAATGGAGGAGGAACTTGAATTACAAATGCAAGAAGGTTTTCCCTCACTGCAGCAGGGAACTCAAATTTTAGATATTTTCGAACATGTTGACATCTACTAAACACCCACATATAATTGAAAAGAGCGAGAGTGAATAGTCAGAATTTTAGAATAAGATCAAACCATTTCAAATACGAGCAAACCCTTTGCCTAATAAGTTCTGAATAAATATCAACACACTCGCTCATTAAGTTCATGATAAAACCTAGGCAGTGTTGAACTAATAAGATATTAACATGAACACAAGTAAAAAAAAGAAAATAACTTGTAAAAGAACTAAGATGCGAGTTAGGAAATGCAAGACCTTATACTAGAAGCATCACCTGCACGAGACGAAGCAATTGCCAAGTCTATCCATATTTAAATTTCACATTCCCAACAACAACTGAAGAAAAGGGTTGGATCTGCAAAAGAAATAGTTGTCTTTTTATATAAACTAGGTATATGTGCCCTAGGGGCACGGGCAGGTGTGGCGAATATATACTCTATTGATGGTTCAACCTGTATTATTCTTCAGTGTTGAGGCATGTATTATAAACAATATCGCTATTGATATCGATAATGATTCTCCATACTTTTATCTTTCAACTTGGAAAACTTGCCTAAAGAGGATCACAAGATTTATGAGGTAAAGAGAAGATTTTTGTAGTTTTTTCAGTAATACAGAAATTAAAATTGGGTTCGTGTATGAACGCAACTCATGACGTATTTAAACTCTTCAAAAGAATTGCCAAAATATTTAACAACTAAAATCAACAAAAGAAAAAGGCAATGAAGTTCCCATTGCCTGATGTGTGAAGTCGACCCAACTATATTTTCCGTATGATAGAAGTTATCAAGTCTTTAACTTCATAGTTCAGTTAGTACTGAAACTTCATAGTTTAGTAAGAGGGCATCTAGGCCATTTTTTTTTTAACCATGTACTGAAACTCCTACGACACTTAGAGTTTTAAGGTTTTTGGACTTTACCAATTACGGGAGTGAAAGTTGTTGTTTCGGTTGTCACCCACAGCAAACATACCTTGGTTACAACTGCACAAGCAAAATGAAAATCATCAATGGTTAGTAAAGTAACAAAGGCAAGATAAGAAATCAAGATTTTATAAAGCTCTAAAACAATTGAAGAGAAACCCGAAATGAGAAAGGGGAAAATAAACCAGTATATCATTTTATAAAATGTGTCTCTAAAATGAATTCTTCATCTTGAATGACTCCTTTGACAGACAGGCTCCTGTTGTGAATCTATCACAAGAAATCAAGAGCATATTATGAGGTCTGTACAAAAATAGGAGAAGAGAATCATGAAGCGACCCATTTTCATGCAGAAAGTAGAACCGTTGGTTAAACGTAAAAGTCATCCACACAAACCTAATTATATTGCGGATTAGTACATGAAGTGTTGCATAAATTTATATCTAGGATTGCGGGAGCCTTAAAGATCACTACATCAGCAATTTAAGGCTTCTTGAAAATATATGAAACCTGTAAATATTATAATCAAAAGGAAATTAACTTCAATATCCTAAGTTGAACAAAGTATATGCATGAGTGTTTAAAGCTACTCAAGTTACAAACTAAAAGCAATATCTAATTCTGAATATATTTTCAAACGAAAAATAGATGGATAAAGAACATAATGGTATGCACATGGTACATTTCACTTGGATCAACAGTATTTTTTATCAGAAGCAATCACACATGTAACACAATTCAACAATGGGTTACAGATACAGCTATTGCATTACACAGCTAGGAAATTGAAGTAGACCGAAGTTCAAAAGTTGTTATTTTCAAATACTTATGGAATATGAAAATGCTATCTGTGCAAAAAATGCTCAACTTAAGATATTCGAGATGTTTCAATTAAACTTTAACCACCACAAGAACCATATAAGTTCTCGATTTCGAGATTAATAAGTTTGATTAGTTCTCCGGCTAGTACAGTAAATGCTGAAAAATTAGTTGGCCACTTGGCCTAAAGGACACTTTATAATGTTATATATCAGGATGTAACCTATGAACATTTGAATAGCAAGACATATCCTAAGCAGTAACTAAAATATATACTTATATAGTATCACTGGAAATCAGAGTAGAGTTTATTACCTTCTCTGCTAATATTATCAAGTCTTGGAAACATAGAAAGTGGAATCTTACTAAGTTTGATTCCATTGTGTAGATGAAAATAAGATGGTATAGTTCCATGAAACCGAATTCTATTTGTCCCAGCCCGCACTCATCCACCAATTTTATATAATAGATGATAATAGCCATAAATGGACAAACTCCATATCTAATTAATCTACATTGGAAGTGTCAAATCTCCTAGGAATGACAGCCTGAACACCCGGGCGAGCTTGCTTCTTGTAAATAACAAAATTCTCAGCTCTCCTAAGAATAACAGCAAGTCTCATTGTTGACACAAATTCAGGAGTATGACAATATCTAGTAGTGCAAAGTTTTGAAAACTAGATAATGGATGTACCTTTTCTCTTTAACTGTCTGTTGTACTTCTTCCACCTGCTTCCTCACTATAATATATTCCAAAGCAAGAAACATACAAAAAAATTCAAATGGAAGAAGGTAGTATGAATCAAAAGTCATTTAAACGAAACCACTCGATTAAAAACGACTAGTTTTGAGTGCATAAAGAAGATCTAACAAACAATACAGCAGGCACAGAAGAAGATAAGAAAAAGATCGAATATTGTTTTAGGAATCAGGAGGAGTGCAAAAGATAAAACTAGACAGAATTCCACCAGAATATAATAATTCAGATTCATAGATCCGTTAAATTTGTTTACGAGTAATGATGTTAGCAATATGGCCTTCCTCAAGTCGAGTGATGACGTTAGCAATATGTTGCTCATAATCAGTGCATCATAAATAGATGTATTAGACTACACTAAAGACATAATAACATAGAAACGCTAGTACATGGTTAGCTGAAAGTTCGATGGCAGAGAATAGCCATTGATTAACTACACTATGGGTTAGACAACACATTTACGAAAAAAAATGCAGTTGAAGAACAAGGGCTTGTCATGTCTCCCAACTGCAACATGGAAAGAATGCAGGATGACGTGAATGAGGTACATAGTCTGTTCCATGTGAACGGGTATTGTAGACAGGGTCTGTTGAGAAGTTCGCACTTGTTTCTAGAGTTTCTAGATCAGAGTTGGAAATAAGATAATGATTTCTATTATTCTATATGACAACGTGAGGCAGATACATAAATTGATACTTGAGCTTTAAAGAACTTTGAAGAAAGCAAAGCATAAAACATCTACAATCTTCTTGTAAAGCATTAAAGTCGACGAGAACCCACAACAATAGTATTTTTGTGAAACAGTTAACCTAAACTGAGCTAATAACCTAATTGTTCCAAATACTTCAACTAAAAGAATAGTTTGGATCTTACCGTTTTCAACAGAACCCAATAAATCGAGAAATTTCTCTGTAGCTAAAACAATCTCTTGTGATTGCCCTCCGACAAAGTTCCCATTCCTGGCACAAACAATGCCAGTAGTAGTTGCAGAGTTAAACTATAAAGACATGTATCAAAATCTAAGAGATACCCTGAAATCTACAACTTCAGAAGAGAAAAAAAAAAAAGAGAAGAATCTAAATAAGTGGAAAATTAGGGCAAAGAAAAGGATATCATACCAGTCAAGAATGCTTCATCTGCGGCAAGGTAATCTCTCTCTCCCTTCAAGCAAGCTCGAACGCGTTTTGCGCCCTAGTCGAACACAAGTGAACTCCCTTTCTGCTGCGGTTTGCTAGAATTTGGAGAAGATGAAAGAACTTAAAAGCGAGAACTAGAGAGATGGAAAAACTATTTTCGACGGCTTGAAATTCCCCCGAAAATAGTTTCGCGGAAAGTTTTCAGGAATATTTGGCAGAAAGTTTCGGCCCAGGAAATATCTTCGTTTTCCGACGTAAAATTACTTCTCGGCATCTGAAACTCTTTATGAATTGAGTCTGGGGTTCCTTAGTGTCAGGGTTGGTTGAGAATCTCAAACACGCAGATAAAAGATTCAAGATTGAAGGTGCAAAATATGCTTATACAAGTAGGTAATCTTTAGAGCCAAAGCAGGAGCAACTTGCTGCTCCAAAAATTACTTCAATATTTTCTTCCTAATTCATTCATTATTTATTGCAACCAAAATTTTCACTCATTAGCTGCATAGTTTCCTTTTCAAAGTTGATAATCGGAAAATTTTGGTTAAACGTTAATCAAGGAAGCAAAGTTTTCTTTAGACGAAGATGGTTGTGAGCAATTTGTGAATAAAAAGACTGACCCCTTCAATTCCATCACCAAGTGTACAGACAGGAGGTTTATATATATAACCAAGTAAATGATTATTATCTAAACATCCTCAATAGTTGGTTGATTCCAAAAGAAATGACATTCATAATAGAGATGTACCAATCTAGAATGGCATACTATATGTAAACTTAACCGTGAGAATCAACAAAGCTTAAATCGCTCAAATTCAAACAACCACAAAATATAACCCGAAGTAACTTATACCACAAAATGTTAATTCTTAGCAGAGCTCCATCCTACCCTCGTGTCATACACACACAAAAAACACAGAAACCTATTAGTTTATTAACTTTATCGAAATTTAGGACACGGTCAATATACAAACATGTCAAGATTTCTATTTAAATTGTTAAAAGAGCAAAACATTTGAACCTTCATGAACTCATAATACTTTCTAATGTTCTTTCAAGCTCGATAAAAATTCACACATCAAAATCATCTTAAAAGATGTAGCTTCATGATAAGTTGGTGTTTACTGCTCCAGTGAACTAACGAACAAACTCGCATAGGTATTTGTGTTTTGGTACATGGAAGTGGCAGAAGGATGTATTTCACAACGAAATTTCACTCACTACAGATATGAGTATGGCCTCTAGTCGACGCAATATATAGTTCTGTTATCAACTACTTAGACAGGGATAGCTATGGACAGGGATAGCTATGGACCCTTAGCTGAAGGATAATGTGTCTACTTAGATATGAACCCTTTTAATCACTCCTTTAGAAACAATATATAGTATCAATTTCACACAATTAATGCTTCACCCTTGAAATCTCAAAGACTTTACTAAGGATCACTAAACAAAAGATTTGGACATAAGGACTTTTTAGAAATAAATCCTGCTTTAGCTTGAATACTAGAATGTTATTGTCTTCCACCTATAAACCTCTGTAGTTGCCTCTGCCTATATACAGTTTGAAGCATAAATAAGCATAATATTGTGATTTTTCTATCTACAGTTTCGTGCTTTTCACGACTCTTTTGGCTACTGGTACGTACCAAACTAGACATTAGTTACCAAATGGTATGTTGTCAAACAAACCCAATTATAATTGTAATGGCAAAAGAGGAGTTACCTCTTCATAGCCCAACTCGTTGCTTTTTCGGTTTCTTCAGCTTCCCTGTAATTCCTTCTCAAACGCATTACAAGGTTTCACCAGAGCAGGAACCACAGTAGTTATGCTGCTTCCACCCACCAGTGATAAATCAAATCAACCGTGTAAGCACGAAACTGGACAATTTGCTAACGTTGTGACAACTCAATACAAATAAATCTATACGATATATTGTATCGTGGTTTTCATCGAAAATACAGTCCTTAATTAAAGATTTTATCTTACACTGATTTTTCTTTCTTCAAAGTCTTCAACTCACCAGTAATACCACCTTCTTCTACAGCTTCACTGTCCCTTAACCAAAACAGAAAACACATTCAGAAAGATCTCGAATTTGCTAAACCATTAATCTATAAAAATCTATGGTTCATCGGGAAGAGCTGTAGCCTTTCATTTACTTGACATATCAAAAAAATATCAAATGCACATCAATATCTCCATTCAAAGACTAACCCAGTTACATCCTAAAGAACGAAGCCCAGTTAACATCGATGATACAACATAAAAAAAATGGAGATTGATTATGTTTCCTTTTTTTGTTTTCAGTTGTTGTATAAATTAATTAGGTCTAGTGAGATACTCACGGTGCGATAAGGGAATGATGTGGTGTGCCTTCCATCAACACTGACATGATAACCTTCTAAGCCAGCACTAAGGGTTAGACAAACAACTTATCCTCAGCACACGAGTATGGCCAAACGATTGTTAGATTGTAACCTTCCTCGTGCGGCCTATCAGGCGGCTTAACCACCATTTTGCCTTTGACACCTCCGAGCGATTGTCGTCATCACGAATCCACTTCTCGCATTTCACCTGTCCATCAACTGCAACAATGAATTCCCCAGTCCATATGAAGAAACGATTCCAATTTCCAAGGACCAAAAACAAGCTAAATCGTGATTTCAGCAATGTGTTTTCTTTTGCATAACCCATCAAGAGACAAAGTTTCACTTAGAACTAGACATCCATGACATGTTCGACCCATGGAGTCAATAAATTCACAAAAGACAAGTTATAATATAACTATGACATCTTCAAGCTGCATTAAGCTAAAAGAAAACAGCTAAAGTTTCTTATCGTTAAAGCCGAAAACCAAAGTTGGTCCCTGTTTTTGTGTGCCAATTGAAAACCAGCAATGTGTTTTCTTTTGCACAACCTGTCATGAGATGAACAATAGTGTCACTTAGAACTAGACATCCATGACATGTTCGACCGTTAACGATAAACAGTGTTCAATTCAAGATGTTATCTTACACTGATTTTCCTTTCTTCAAAGTCTTCAACTCACAAGTAACCCCACCTTCTACAGACTCACTATCCCTTAACCAAAACGGAAAACACATTCATAAAAAAAACTCATTTGCTAAATCATTAATCCTTTTTGAGAAGTTAGTACAGAAATGCTAGTACAGACCTTTCCAATTTTCCATCTTTAGTCCTTTTTGAGAAGTTAGAGGCAGATGAAAAAAATATGATCGTTTTTGTCTAGTGTTACGAACGAAAATAGTGTGTCGTGCTAGTTGACAGTATTATGAACAATTATAACATATTACGAGAATAAGATACTTAACAAGCAGATGAGTAGTTCGGTCCCAGTTTCTACAATTCTTCCCACAAGAATATGATCTGCCTTGGGGATTGGTAGTGAGCCCTTAAGTAATCTTCGACGCACCCAAATTGGCAGAATTTTAAGCTATTATTGTGCCAAACCCCACAAAAGAAAAATAGAAGTAGTTTTCCAGAAACACCAACCTTTTTTTTCTAATTCCACTGGACAGCAGACTAGTTATTGTGCCAAAACCCAAAACCATATCTCTATTAACCTCAAATTTTAGTTTACCGCATAACTAATTTACGGTGAAAAATTCATGTCTAATTCTTGAACTTCTTCACTATCCAACACAAATACTGAATGGAAAAAAAACGATAAACGAAAAAACAGAGCATGATTGTTCAACCGCCAAAATAAAATTCAATCCAACAATAAAAAAGAAAAATTCAGAATGTCCTCAATTCATCCATTCTTTCACTTCGTATTGTACCGCAAAAAGTAGAACCTCCATTAACACACCATCTCTGATGACCACCTTCCAGTCCTACGACATATCGTACAAAAAGGAAATGAAGATTAGTTTATCAACCTATTGAAATTTAGCCATCTTAAGAGCAGATGCTACATATACAAACATATTAAGAGTTAAATTATTGTCCTTGTACACACCATTCGACACGGACATTTGATTTGGAAAAGATAGTACACTTGTGCATAACAGTATCATTTCAGCATCTACGATTATGGTTAATATTTGATATACCATGCATCACCCAGAAGCCGATATCGATACACAAACATACAAATAAGATTGATATTATATATAAGCCACATATGGTCACCACAGTCCGATACTAGCCGATGACAAATTTTGATATCAACTACTTAAGCAGTGGCATTATGTAATTGGATGATATAATCTCAGAGCTGAGTTCTTAAATGTTGACTACTTAAATCACTAGTTAAGATTTGTTAAGGAATCATTTCAGTTTCACAATAGGTTTTCTCTAAAACACAACTAAAAATCAACTTACCAAAACATATGAACATTCTTACAAGTTACTAGAAAAGAACTCCTAATAAACCCTTTCTAAGGGTGAGATTTGTTTGAATAAACCCTAAAATTAGATGTATATCTTGATCCTAACTGTTAGGTCTCAAATCCATATGTACCGGTGTTATTGAAAGAAGAGGTAAGAAAAGATCAGATAGCACCAAGAAAGCAACTATGTGAGGGGTTTCTGAGATTTTACCTATCAGCTGACCCAGACAGTTTACATATGCAAGACAAATACACCAAAATAACAAACAAAACATGTAGCAGAACATGCATGCCCATGACCTGCCTACAATTTTGATGTGTTCGAGTTCGCATAAATTTTGCACAAGGATATATATTTAGTGTTCCTAATTGGAATATTAAGTAGGCCAACAAGCTTTACCATTTCTGAAGTGTTCTAGCTTTATGGACTAATATTACAAATACAACCTCTTAGGTATTCAGGATAAATAATAATGTTTGATTAGACATATAAAACATGAGCGTCATACATGCATGAACTTTAAAGCAACATGGTATAATATTAAGAGTTCATAAATGAAAAGGCAGTTGTTACCTCTTACACGACCCTATCACATCTTCGGTTTTTTGTTCAAGTTATCAAGTAATTCCCTCTCAAATGCATTACAAGGCTCCCCAAGCATCCTGATTCCACCACCGGTAATCAAAAAGACAATAAACCATATATGCAAGACCAAATTGAAAACCTGTTACTTTTAACTGAACTGATTCTTCACAATTTTTCTCTTGTTTATCACAATAAATTCTTCATTTCAAGATTTTACTCACACAGATTTTCTTTTCTCCACAGTCTTCATCTCACGAGTTAGGCCAACATTGGAAGATTCACTGCTTGATAAACAAACACTTTCTTAACAATTTATTAACAAAATAGTAAACTAGTGAATTCAAATCAAAGATTGTTAGTACATTTTGCTTCATATGTTAGATTACAGAAAAATATATTAAAACACAAACATACACTTAATATTAGTAATGTAATCATTGCAGAAGAAACTCACTCTCCCTCTTCGATAATGACATCTTTACATTTGTAAACTTCTCGATGTTCCACTGTTTCTTCAACAACCATATTTGATAATTTATCTAGAAGATCTATCCGATTTTCCATTTCACATTCATGCACAATTTCTACTTGTGCATTAGAACTATCAGGTTCTTCAATAGTGACTGTAAAAGACAATCATACAAAGAAGTATTCAAGTTAAAAAAGACATCATTCACCTTGTTAACTCACAGAAAACAAAAATGATCACTGTTTCGGATTATAGACAATATGTGCACAGGAAAAATACTATGTGTACCAATTTCATCCAAAATATTTAGTTTCAAGATACAACAATACGAAAAGAGAAAAACATATCCAACTACGTTTCAGCTTTCGCAACTTTAAGGTGCAAAGACATTAAGCATAGCATCCAAACAAAGTACTTAAACTTACCACCAGTTAGCTGTTGTCCATCAAAAGGTAAATGTGGACCATGAAAACTACCGCTGGCGCTTCCAATCACCATTTCTCCACAAGGTTCACTAAAAGAGAACATTCAAGATAATCAAAGATGAATATAAAAATAAGGCAGAACTATAATTTTCATTTCATGTTTTTATATTGCACAAAATCTCCCCTCTTCGAAGTATTCAACTTACGATGTTGTTCCTTTGTCATCAACCAAGTAAGATGGTAGACTATTCTTTTGATTGTCATTCCTCATTGTTTTTCCTACAAATTAAATAGTAAAATCAAAACAAGAACAAAGTGAAAAGTTGAATTGATAGGTAGTCAAATTAAACAGATAAATTAGTCATATACTTGCCTTTTGTCGATTGCTCAATGAATTTTTCCAGCAGCCCTTTCAAAAATATATTATCAATGGGTGTATTGTCAATCGGTACTCCTCCGACCCTTGTCTTGGTATCTCCTTCAAATGTATCTCTGTTCATATCAAAAACAAGAAAAACATACAGTATGATTCAACCATTAACAAAAACAAGACAAACAAAATAAAGTTATACATATAGATACCAAGTACAAACCTGATGTAGTAACCAGTTAGGTTAACAGTTCCAGAGCCTTGAAGAGTAAAGATAACATCTTGAGTCTCCTCTAACTCTAACTTCAACCGGCATGAGAGTTTTTTGTCACGTGATAGGGAGCATAATACTATAGGTGGTTGGTTTCCTACAACAATGCGAACAATATTCATGTCTCGTGGTAACACATAGTTCCTAATTGGTGATACCAAGGGAGGCCCATCTACAAGTGTTGCCTGTCCAAAATGACAAAATATAGTAGATCATTAAACCAATTGTTAAATGAAACTAAATTTCATCATCAACACAAAGTAAATTCTCAAGATATGAAAAGACTAAATACCCTTGTAATACAGAGCCTCCTTTTCAATCCAGTGAAGCGGAGAGTAAACGGCTTGTTCTTGTTCAATTCAATACCTGAAATTTCAACCATAAATTAAAAAAACAGACGAGTTGAAATTGAAAAACAAAAAAAGGAAGTATAATTCTTGTTAATAGAAAGAAATGGAATGGTTAATTAGTTACCCCAAAAAGCCATTCTTGTTATTGTTCTGCTCCTTCTGTTGTGTTGGTTTAGAATGAGACTTTAATAAGCTGAGAAGAAGAAGAAGAAAAAGAAACGATCCTCCACATTCATCATAATTTGTTCCTTCCCAAAACAAAATAATAATTGCAATACAAATCGAATAGGAGCAGATCATCAAACTATCCATCTTCACTTCGTTTGCCCCAACTCAGACTTCTCCTACCCCGAGGCAATCAACATCCAATTGTAATTCTATCAAGTATGTGTAAACAAATCATCTTAAATTGTCATCAAAACCTAATTTTTGGACTTCTCTTACCTTTAAAGTTGGTTAAAGGGTTTTCTGAGGCAATGAATCCCAGAGTATGAATAAACCTTTTCTCTTTTTTTTTTTTTTGTTGAACTAATAAACCTTTTCTCTCTCTTCTTCTTCGACCAACAGGCGATCTTTGAATGGTCAACTTGTTTTAATGGTCTAAATAAGGGCGATGACATAATATTGGTCTAGGCCTGCCCGTGAGTTTTTAGTTGTTTGGCGTCCAAAAGAAAAATGTGGTTCAATATTTTGTAAGTAACTTGCGTGTTTTTCGTGCCTAAAAGACCGAATAGAGACTCAATTTAGATGCGTAAGTAATTTCGAATGGTATTCACTTAAAGAAATTCATAAAATTGGGTATTGTTAATGATTTTCGAATGAAATTTTTTGGAAGTTATTAATGACATTGGTTCTTATAGGGAGAAAAAATTTTGGATGAAGGAGACATAGATATTCGAATTATCGAATAAAAAAATGATTGAATGTTAAATATGGAAGACGAATACTGTCTAAAATTCGATGTAGAAAATCAAAATTTCGTTTCATGTGTTCTCTCGGTTACTCGAAATACAATGGTTCTAGTCGTACTTTGATCGAATGTAACAAGACCACAATAAGGAGATAAATACGTCGTTTCAAATTGTTAGGAACCTCAATGGTTCCAAACATACATCATTACTCATAACTCACAAGTTTAGGTAATTTTTTAATATAATAAACGTTGATTTGCAAACAAAAAAGTTTTCATATAAATAAAGTCTAAGAAATAATAGCATATACAAATATCGAGAAAGACTATTATCGTTCTTGATATGGATCCTTAGGATTTAAACTTAAAATGCAATATCAACGACTTTGATCTCCTGAAAATGCCAGATTTTTACTGAACTATAAAGACGAGACATTTAGATACCGCAAAAATTTGTAACGGCAAAAAAATTTCAGAATGTCCTCAATTCTTCCATTCTTTCACTTCGTATTGTACCGCAAAAAGTAGAACCTCCACTAACACACCATCTCTAATGAGCACCTTTTAGTCCTACGACAAATTGTACAAAAAGGAAATGAAGATTAGTTTATCAACCTATTGAAATTTAGCCATCTTAAGAGCAGATGCTACATATACAAACATATTAAGACTTAAATTATTGCCCAGTATTTTTTATGTTGTATCACTACCAAGACAAGAAATCAGACATTATTATTTCATAATGAACTGAAAAGACAAACAATGCAACTGAAAGTATGATAAACAATGGAGCCGCAAACTTACCCAGTATAAACACTTGAGAAAGTTTGATCACCAACACAAGAACTCCCCATGTCTCCCATCCCACAGCCATAGAAAAACCGAAGAACTCAGAAAAGATATATAAAACAATATGTTGCAGTTCACTAAACCAACCGTTAAAATTTGCCCTATGGTTGCGATAACTACCCTGATACGGTTAACAAAACAATGACCTAAGGCATATGATATATAGCCTCACCTGAATGAATGTTAATCTGGTTATATAAGAGTAAGAAACACCACAAAATCGTCATTTTCTTCAATGTAAACAAACATAGAACTACCTTGTATTTTCTCTTGTTAATGAACTATTAGGTACAAGACGCTTTGGATCATTTAGTAACTAAAACAAATTATGTAACACCTTTGCTCTTGGATTTAGAATATAACCCGTAAAATTCTCGCTGCAGGTTTTCCTGTGATATTTTTCTAAGCGCCAATTTTTATCATGGCAAAGAAAAGAGTGGTAGAATAGGACAGGTTATTTACAGGGTTCACAAGTATAGGTCACACCTTGTAATCACGGGCAACAACGTCAGGAGTCCAGGACTACAAAGAACCAAGAAGAAGCATGTTCGACCTAAAGTGGGATTAAAGTTTGGAAGCACGAACATGACCCATTCACCCATGAGTGAGCCATCGTCCATTATTTAATCTTACTTGAAAAGATAAAAAAGAAAAACAGAAATATGAAAAACAGAGAGAAACAACCTTCAAACTCTTTCAGTAAGTTGGTCATACATAATGATCATCAAACACTATATATAACTTCTAACTTCCTCTTTTTTCCAAAATTTACCCCAAATTTTCATATAATAATAGCTAAATATATAATCTCTTCCTTTTTAAATTAAAGACCAAAATTTCTACAGTGAAGGGTATATTATATTGCACGTTATCTGCGGCAACACGATCTTCGTATTTATTCAAGATTTTATAGAGCTCTAAAACAATCGAAGAGAAACCCAAAATGAAAAAGAAATCAAGATTTTATAGAGCTCTAAAACAATCGAAGAGAAACCCAAAATGAAAAAGGGGAAAATGAACCAGTATATCATTTTCTAAAATGTGACTCTATGATGAATTCTTCATCTTCAAATCAAGAGCATATTATGAGGACTTTCAGATTAAGACACTTACAAAATAGGAGAAAATAATCATGAAGCGAACTCATTTTCATGCAGAAAGTAGAACCATTGTTAAACGTAAAAGTCATCCACACAAACCTAATTATATTCTGGATTAGTTCATAAAGTGCTGCATAGATTTATATCTAGGATTGCAGGAGCCTTAAAGATCACTATATCAGCAATTTTAGGCTTCTTGAAAATATATGAAACCTGTACTTATTATAATCAAAAGGAAATCAACTCACAAGTAATACCACCTTCTTCTACAGCTTCACTGTCCTTTAAGCAAAACAGGAAACAGATTCATAAAGATCTCGAATTTGCTAAACCAAAACGGGAAGAGCTGGAGCCTTCCATTTACTTGACATATCAAGAAAATATCGAATGCACATCAATATCTCCATCCAAAGACTAACCCAGTTGCATCCTCAATAACGAAGCCCCGTTAACATCGATGATACAACATAAAAAAATGGAGATTGATTATGTTCCCTTTTTAGTTTTCAGTTGTTGTATAAATTAATCAGGTCTAATGAGATACTCACGGTGCGATAAGGGAACGATGTGGTGTGCCTTCCATCGACACTGACATGATAACCTTCTAAGCCAGCACTAAGGGTAAGAACAAACAACTTATCCTCAGCACACGAGTATGGCCAATCGATTGTAACCTTCCTCATGCGGCCTATCAGGCGGCTTAACCACCATTTTGCCTTTGACTCCTCCGAGTGATTGTCGTCATCACGAATCCACTTCTCGCATTTCACCTGTCCATCAACTGCAACATTCAATGAATTCCCCAGTCCGTATGAAGAAACAATTCCAATTTCCAAGGACCAAAAACAAGCTAAATCGTGATTTCAGCAATGTGTTTTCTTTTGCACAACCCATTAAGAGACAAATAATAGTTTCACTTAGAACTAGACATCCATGACATGTTCGACCCATGGAGTCAATAAATTCACGAAAGACAAATTATACTATAACTATGACATCTTCAAGCTGCATTATGCTAAAAGAAAACAGCTACAATTTCTTATCGTTAAAGCCGAAAACCAAAGTTGGTCCCTGTTTTTGTGTAACAATTGAAATCCAGCAATGTGTTTTCTTTTGCACAAACTGTCATGAGATGAACAATAGTGTTCACTTAAAACTTTATGTCCAAGTACTTTATAATTAAACACAATAACTTACAATGCCATTGCTATTACAAAGTTTGAAACTCTTTTATCTTCAAGTGATCAATGAATTTTTAAAAAATGGGTACCAGCAACAAAAGAAAGCATTTCTGCACTAATTATTCGCATCTCAAGACACCAAAAACTGTCAAGTTCTCATAATGAAATGCATTTGATGTAAAAAAAAAAAGGAGCAACTGTTTCGAAGGACAAGAAATGAAAGACCCAAATCTGATAGAAAAAATGATTTTTTTTAATTATAAAATGCACATAGTTAAACAAATATAAGGGCTTTGATTTCCTAACAAGAAGAGGTAAAGGAAAATAACAAAAGATCGGCAGTAAAATATACATAGAAGACATAAACATAAATTGGAACCACTAAATCAGACCACAAATATATTCTATAGGACAGTTGTACTGCTGAAAGACAACTACGCAACCACGAGTATAGAAGACATACCTCATTAAGAAGATGAGCATGTGGCTTTTAGATTTGTTATCGTTACACATTAAATTCTAAAGATTTTTCAGTAAGATGATCTCCCGCACGATGTCCCTAAAAACCTTCAAGAATAGAATAAAGCGGAATTAGTATTCAAATAAAGATCAATAATCAGAGAGTCTAATTTATTTAGACCATTTCCGATACAAAGTTAACGAAACCACTTCTATATGAACCCAATTTCAGGCCCTCGGCTATATTCCCCATAGCGTTATTCATGTTTCATTTCGAAAACAATGTAAGATCTGTATAGATACCAATTACGAACCTGATGTAGTAACCAGTTAGGCAAACAGATTTACGAACCTGATGTAGTAACCAGTTAGGCAAACAGATTTCCACACGTATTGAGTCTTCGGTACATTGCCAGCCACGAGAGGAAACTGTGGCGAGGGATGCATTCCGAAAACAATGTAAGATCTGTCCAGTCGATATTCTGGCCCCGTGGACAGATGGCTTCGTATGTTACTTTCAGGGCTTCCATCGACTTCTATTGCCAGTGCTTCCATCGCAATATCTCCTAGCTTGTCTTCGATGTGGGCTGGAAATTGCCAACCTTCGGGCCCCAAGAATTTTCCTACCTTCGTGTTCAGATGGAGATAGGAATCATATCGGTAACGAACATCAAAGGACTCCATTAATAGCCCTCGCGGATGCCAAATGTCCGTCCAAAATTTAGTATTCATGCCATTACCTAGTTGCGCTATCACTAGGTTTTTGGCTTGCTCCCAGCTACCCAAAATCCTCCTGTCAACACCACAGACTATCTGCTTCTGGGGTCATCGTCCAAAAATTCTTGTTCTTTATTAGATTTGTCCGGACCCATAGAGTCTGTTCACCACTAACGATGTCATAGATATGTCGGAGATTAGAGGTGGCGAATAGAGTTTCAACATGGCGGATTCCATTTAATTGAAGCTTTTCTGCTTAGCATATCCACAGTCCACACCTGTCCACAAGAACCGTCCGAACAAGGAGTTTTATATACAATATCTTACATCTCTTCGGCTAGAGAAGAAATCTAAATAAATAAATAAAAATTGACGTTAAATATTATGTCCAAGGACCTTATGATTAAATACAATATCTTATAACTCTTCTGCTTATTAAAAAAAATGAAAAGAAATGAAAAGACCCAAATCTGATTATTAAAAAAATGACTTTTTTTAATAATATAATTTCACATAGTTAAACAACTATAAGGGCTTTGTTTTCCTAACAAGAAGAGGTAAGGAAAATTAGAAGACAGAAACATATAGTAGAACCATTAAATCCGACCACAAATATATTCTATAGGACAGTTGTACTGCTGAAAGACAACTACGCAACCACGAGTGTATAAGACATACCTCATCAAGCAGATGAAACCTGTGGCTTTTAGATTTGTTATCGTTACGCATTAGATGCTAAAGATATTTCAGTAAATTGATCTTAGTGTTTCTCCCGCACGATGTCCCCAAGAACCTTCAAGAATAGAATAAAGCTGGATTAGTATTCAAACAAAGATCAATAATCTGATGGTCTAATTTATATAAACTATTTCTGATACAAAGTTGACCAAACCACTTCTATATGAACCAAATTTCAAGCCCTCGGCTATAATCCCCACAGCGTAATTCATGTTTCATTTGAGTAGATTTCAACAACTGCAACACAAAAAGTCCACAAAATTTAATTGATCATGGATTTCTGAAAGGAGATGGTAAGATCTAAATCAAATAAATACCTGATGGATTAAGATACAAACCGTTCATTCGACAACAATTGCCTCTTCTTACATCTTATTCTTTATCTCGCCTCTTGCTTTTGTCCAAGAAGTCTCTTTAATTTGAGTGAAAGACGGATGGGAGAGAGGATGAGGATGCTAACTATAACTATTGAAGGAACGTAACAAGACAATAAGAGAGATAAATACGTCGATTCAAAATGTCAGGAACCCTAATGGTTCTAAACATAC
The DNA here is from genome assembly GCF_041429995.1 of Eschscholzia californica. Lineage (NCBI taxonomy): Eukaryota > Viridiplantae > Streptophyta > Magnoliopsida > Ranunculales > Papaveraceae > Eschscholzia > Eschscholzia californica. The sequence continues at coordinate 147,398 of NW_028238483.1, forward strand.
ATCATTACTCATAACTCACAAGTTTAATTAATTTTTAATTGCATAAACGCTGATTTGGAACAAAGAATTTTCATATAAATAAAATTGTTGACCAGCTAAATTTACCCAGCACATTGTAGAACAGAAACAAATATGTATCATACATGTTACAAGTTACTTACAACAAAGAACTTCGATTCGCATATCCTTGAAAAGTTTATTTCAACTCCTGCACAAATGTCACATTATACTTCAAGAGTTTTTATTTCTCAAGCTGCCAATAAAGTGTAAGAAATAGCATACACAAGTATTGAGAAAGACTATTATCATTCCTGATATAAATCCTTAGGATTTAAACTTAAAATGAATTATCAACGACTTTGATCTCCTGAAAATGCCAGACTTTTACTGACACATTTAGATACCAGATTATTATGTAGTTATAGTACTAGTTTCGAAATTCATTGAAAATCTTCACATTGTTTGGAAATTTTGAGGTTTCAGTCCCAAATCTTTAAAATCGAACAAAAAGTTATATCAATCCAAAATTGAGAATCGACTCAAATATTATATGGCAGCTAATAATCTCATTCTCACAACTAAACGACCTTGAGTATTGCACGTTATCTGCGGCAACACGATCTTGATATACTCCTGATAACTGTAAGTTTAGTCCATTATCGACCCGCGTCACCAAATGTTCGAAAGCAGAGGTGATGTTCCAACCAGATCAACCGTATGTTCCTACTGAACAAACTTAATCACAAATTCAGCAAAACTTCAGGGTTCTCCGTTTTAAGGAAATCCCAGTATTTATTCAGCATATGATCTTCGGGTCTTACCCGTTCCCACTTTCCTGTACAGGATATAGCATTCGCATCAGCTGCATACCTTCTTGATAGGTGGTTGGTGGGGGGTAGAATAGCAGTTAAGATAATAACTCCACAAAATTGAACAAACTTAATCAATGAATAACTCCAATCAAGAAAGAAACAAAGAGAGAAAGTAAAAAAGAACATAAAAGAAAAAAACAGTGTAGTAAATGAGCTTAAGAAGTGTTTTATCATACTACTATTAAACCAGATATCGTCTACGCATACCTTGTCATCTCTAACCTGTCGATAGCTCAAACCGACAAGTAGAGTGTCCACGGCCAGTTGCAGTATATATAAGAATTATTATTTATGTAACTAACACATTTGTACAAATTCACATATTTTCATTCTTCTGCTAGGCTAAGGTGCTCACATATTTTTTTATATGTTGTCGACGGTTCCAAGCTGTTGATCTCATCTAATAGAAACACTATAAAACTTCTATCATGGGTCATCTCTCTCATGGTTCAAAAGAGATTTGTGTAAAGGTACCTCCTTACTCCAAGATCAGCATATGCATGAAAGGCAAAATGGTAAATTGTGAATTGGCTAATTAGGAAACCTCCTCTGCTATTAGCATAATCTGCAGTTGGCAGATCATACAACTCTTCTTCAGGCCTTGTCATCATGTTCACTGTAGAGTCACTTGAACCTTCCACAGAAGACCACCCTTTTGATTGCTCAGCACGCTCAATGATCTGTTTTCGGAAACTAAATCATTAGAAAAGATAACCATTATCAAATTGGAGGACTTCAAGACGTTTGTAAAACCGATACATACTGTCATTTAGTAGTTGCAATGAACAATGTGACCGTCGTCAAAGACTAACTGATTGAACAGGAAGACGGTTAGCTATTGAAACATATACTGCATTATTTACAAAAACCAGCCCTTCCCTCACACTGTCCTCCAAACCTAAAGCAAGCTCACTGACCAACATAAACAAGGAACCTGTTAAGGTGTATACCTTAGACTTTTCTCAATATGTAATATCGTGAGGAATCCACTAGCCTAACCCTACTCATATTGTATATTCTTTTTCTTCTCTTTAATTCATTCAAAGTTTCAAAAAAAAAAAAAAAATTGTAATATCTGTTTATAGTAAGTACTATATGCTGAAGCAACTGAACTACATTGACCTTATCATAAACGTGTGTGCTGAGGAATTTTGTGCAACTTATGTAATTTCTAAGCTCCAATTTTAGTAGGAAAGAGATTGTACTATCTTGAACCTACAGACCAGTCAGTTGGAGATTTGATAGCTAAAGAAAGAGAGAAGAAATGCAAATTAGTGAAGCTCCTACAAAATAGGCACGCCTTTAAGAGGGTTGCTTCAATGGAAGTTGTGTTCACTCACTTTTCATTGCTAAATTTTTCACGTCACACCGAAATAAACATAAGCTAACCATGCTGTAAATGTGTAGGTTTTTTTCTCTTTGCCAGAATTACTAAATCCAAACTAAACAAATGTACAACAAAAGGCACAAAAGATTAATATATCAATACGCAACTTAATTCTTGCTTTGAGAAAATCATATGAGAAATATTCATAAGTTTTCGAGAAGAAACAAAAACAATGTAGAGAACATACCTTAACGGAGACACAAATACTATATTACTTTCCTAAATAAAAAAAGACATTTGTAACATTACTACTAAGTTAACCAAAAAGCAACTTGAATGCTCCAACAAAAAAAATCGATAATCCATGAACCTAAGAATCTAATGATTTGGGTCTCTTCGATACTTCCTTAAGTTGTTGCTTTTGTACTGTGGTCCTCTTTCGAAAAGCGTCGAGCTCTGCTTGGTTCACTTCCGTCCAATATTTTTCAAATTTCGTAGCTTTTCTATCAGAAAACGAGCACACACGCTCAAGTATCAGACTTGCCCCGTTATTACCATTAGATAAGTTAATAGATTCTCTCATTAAATTAGGATACAACGACTTCATTTCTTCCACAGATCTTTTGGGGTGATTCTTACTACTACCACCATCACCATCAATATTGACTCCTCGACTTCCCCATAACTCTTCCATTAACTCAAAACTTTCAGGCCTCTTAGTGAAAGTGGATTTTCCTTTTAGAAATTTACCCTTCATCTTTCTAATTTTGTTTCCTAGTTGATCCCTATTAACATCAATACTGAGATGTCCCTGAATATTGTTTAGAAAATCTGGAAGATTAGAGGCAGTAACTTCCTCACCTTGTTTTTTGTAGTGACTCAAAGACTTGAGTATAACTAACTCATCTTCTTCGCTCCATAGTCTTTGGAACCACTTCTTAGGCTTCTCTCCAGCACCATCAATTTTCTTCTTCTTTCCTTCGGATTCTGTTTTATTACCCTCAAATGGGCGTTTGGCTGGTTTTGCTTTGGCTGAGACAGGACTCGTGACATGTTCAGAATTATCATTGTCATACTCCAACTCATGGTCACCAACTGACTCTGTTTTGGAAGGTGGTTTGTTTGAATCTGAATTATCATCATTAGATGATTGTACTTGTTCTTCTTCTTCTTCATCATTAGATTGAAATTCAAAACTTTGATGGGGTTCAGTAGTAGCCATAAGTTATGGAGAGAGTGAAAGAAAGAAACAGTAGTAGTAGACTAGTAGTAGTAGAAAGGGTGTTGGTGAAGATTGAAGTTGAGGGTTGCTATAAATAATGATGGATGGTCTGATGGTTGGATGCCCGAGTGAGTTACTAATGAATTCATCCCTAATTCCCAATGAATAATAAAACTGATGGAAGAGCTAAAGGTTAGCAAACATATCATCTTTCATTTGCTGGTTGGAATTCCTTCCAAGAGAAACGACTGACTAATAAAAGAGGTGGAAGAGGCAGAGGGTTAATTCCTAATGAATAATAGTAAAACTGATGGAAGAGCTAAAGGAAACGACTGATCCAACCCTTCCAGAAGATCCACAAATTAACTTTTTGGCTTATTACTCGTCACAAGAACTTAAATCATTTTGATTAATCGTGTATTTGGGTGTATATACATATATAGAGAGAGAGAGATTTATTTACACAAGAAATCCAAGTATCCAAGACAAATCTTGTATGTATTTGTTGCTGGATTCGGAGTCGATTTTGAATCGATTCAAATAGTCAAACTCATAAATGAAGCATGCCATTGCATTCGTCTCGTGAGCTCTTACGTTTAGAGTCAACGACTGTTGGGGGGCTGTTTGCGCAAAGAGGGTGCGACCCGATCAGACAATGCGTGTTTCGTTCGCACTAAATTTCTTCATCTGACGGTCCATTCGCATTAAGTAAGAGGTTAACATACTTTCAAGTTCCATTTCTTTCTGACTCGTAGTACCATTGAATCGAAAGGTTAAATGTTGTATCTTCAGAGACAAACGGTGATATCATACAGGGCGTCAATGTTGCATCATCCAATTTTTCTTTTTCGTTTATTTGTTTTATGAATCTAAGACATTCTGATTTTTCAAATCAAGAAGTGTATTTATTTTAAAGTAATAAATTAGAAAACACAAAAAAAAATGTAATTCCTCTTTCTAATCTTAAATCGATAGTGAGATTCGACTACGAATCATTTGTTTTTGATAACATACACCATTGGTTAGAAATACAAAAGATATTGTGTCTTTCCAAATTCACGTGAATAAGATTGTTAATTGCGTTACCGTCTATATGCAATCTGGAAGGAATCAAATGGATGTGAAGACAACTTTCTTGAATGGCGAATGGATGGAGATGAAGACGACGGTGATATTGAAAACCCAAACCCATGAGTGAACCATACATTATTTAATCTTACTTGAAAAGATAAAAAAAAAACAGAAATATGAAAAACAGATAGAAACAACCTTCAAACTCTTTCAGTACCAAAATGTGTACCGGCAATATAGTAGCCATCCATTCCTTTATAAGTTGCTCATACATAATGATCATTAAACACCATCTATAACTTCTAACTTCCTCTTTTTTTCCAAAATTTACCCCAAGTTTTCATATAATAATAGCTAAATATATAATCTATTCCTTTTTAAATTACAGAACAAAATTTCTATGGTTAAGGGTACATTATTTGGCAGCTACTAAACTCGTGATAACTGTAAGTTTAGTCCATTATCGACCCGTGTCACCAAATGTTCAAAAGCAGAGGTGATGTTCCAAGCAGCTCAACAATATGTTCCTCCTGAACGAACTTAATCACAATTTAGCAAAACTTCAGGGTTCTCTGTTCTAAGGAAATCCCAGTATTTATTCAGCATATGATCTTCGGGTCTTACCCGTTCCCACTTTCCAGTACAGAATATAGCATACGCATCAGCTGCATACCTGCCTCGCATACAGCAAAAAAAAAAGACAAAAAGAATCCATCATGAGAAGATGACGATGATGGCTAGAAAAATAAAGAGAAGATTAGTACACTCACTTGCCAACACCATGCAGTTGGGTTACATGGGTCCAGTCATCCTCCAAATACTCTGACGAGAATCGCTTTAGCATCATCGCTCTTTTCTTGTGCAATCCTAATACTCCTATAACTTTTTCTATTTCCTCGTTAGCAACCTCTGTGGTTGTCTTCGGGTCAGGACAGAGTGTGAAGAGATCAGAAAGAACCTTTCGTGCCTGCAGACATTTCAACTTTACTACTATTACCCTTAAATCATCAATCAAACTTATAACTCAGTTATTATAATATGATCACATCTCTTCTCTTTCTGGGACTGACACGCTGTTAAAGTACACCGACTTTGGCATCTCAAGGTTGATATGAGCATCAAATATACGTATTGACAACCAGGAAATATGATGATGAAATTTTGATAAAAATTTACTACAAATGAATGTTACCTCAAATTAGAAGAACAGTTCTGAGATGGAGTGTATGCAGTGGAAAATGATATCTACTAAGTACTAACAACTAACGAGAAACACAAGTATTACTCTATCACTTGGCTACGACCACATAAAGCTAAAATTTGCAGTTGACTAAACATAGAACTACCTTTGCTCTTGGATTTATAATATAACCCCTAAAATACTCGCTGCAGGTTTTAGTGTGATATTTTTGTAAGCAAAATAGTTCAGAGACCACAGAAAGCATAACAAGGCTCCATCGAACTTCCCCTCGACATTCAGCAACTCATAAGATATAAATAATGGAATGTTAATCCCAAAGAGAACGCCAAAGCACGTATTCACATCTAACAGTATACGTATTTGAATATGACCCAGACAACTTAAAAGAAATAATTGTGGCTTACGTTATATTGTAAATGATAGTAATTCAGTTGGTAAGATTTTCATTTGGTATACCCTCCATACCGAGCCCTCTTTTATTTGAATCAAATCTTTTATTAAATGTAACTGATATAACGGCTAATTGTCCAATTATTGCGAACAAGATGTGTGAAATGGGAAACTCAATTACTCTCTAGAGTCTAGACCACCTAAGCAAGATAACATAAACTTTTTTTTTTTCTTATACTTAGATTAGTCGGAAACACACCGATTTCAGATTAAAACAAAAGACAGATAGCAATGAGCATATAATATACAACAAGCACTCAGTAGGTTAGACAATTGATTCTGTAACTTACTCAAAGCTAACTCAACATTCTTTATTACCAAGTCATTTAGTATGTATCAAACTAGGCGAGACTGTTCTAGCAATGTCATTATCAAGAACAAAAATTAAGAAGACGGACAATCACCTGCTTGCCAGTTGTACGGTTGAGGAGCATACAGATCACGATGACTTTCCAAGGATCCTCATAATGATTCTCTTGAATGAGAGTAAAGGGCGACGGTGGAGGCTTCCATGTCATATCCGGAGTTTTTCTTTTGTAAGCTTCATCTTTTTTCTGAGCAGCAGTAAGTTGGATTTTCTTCCTCTCCTCCTTTTTCTTCGCTTCCAATTTCATCTTTTGCTCGTCTTCTACTTGTTTAGATTCGTTATTGCTGAAATAACGTGAAACAACTATCTTCCTTCTGCAATTCTTCTTCTTTTTATTCTTGTTTTCGTCTGGAAGTTCCCTAGTTACTAGCTTATCTTCATCTTGTTTTGATTCATTTTTACTGAAGTAAGGAGAAACTACCACCTTTCTTCTGCAAATCTTCGTTTTTTTGTCCTCTATCTGTTGGAGATCAACTTGTTTTTCTTCTTTGTTATGAAAATAAGGGGAAACAACACGAATTCGAGCAGAGTCTTGCTTGGATTGATTCTTTCTTTTTCTTTTCTTGCTAAGAAGAGAAAGATTGTCAACTTTCTTTTCCTCTGTCAATGTCTCTTCGTCTAGATGTGATCTAACTACTACAGGTATTTTAACATCAACATTTTCTTCAGGTTTACTCTTATCCCCAAGAAATCCATGAGAGGATTTCTTGGAGTATCGGAAAGCACTAAGAATTTCATCAAATGTTCTTCTATTACTTGAATTGCTATTGTCCAAGGGTAAGATTTTATACTTATCTGATGTCGTTGTTGTTGTTGGTGGTGGTGATGAATCTTTGAGTGGTTTCTGTTTTGATTTGTTATCTTTCTTTTGAGGAGTTGAAATATCAAAAGAAGAGGAAGATATTACCAAATCTGATGATTCCCCTTTTGCTGCGGATGATTTCACAGCCATCCTATTTCTGTTCTTCCCTTTCTTTTGGACTATTGTTGATTCATCTCTAATGGCGTTGATTGAGGGTTTAACAACAATAGTATGATGAGACGAAGAAGGGATGGGAAAGTAAGGAGAAACCACCACTATTTTTGATTCATTTTTGTCAATTTTGATCTTCTTCTTCTTCTCCCTCTTCTTGTTATTCCTTGTTGTGCTGGTAGAGGAGACCGTTCTTCTTCCATTGTTTTCCATTTTCCCACCATCCCCTCTTTCTTTCATTCTCTTTCTCTATATAACACCCAAGAGAATGGGGAATTTTAAGAGTTACTTCCTTTTTGGCGCCCTAGTTTATGACCAGCTTCCTTTTTGGCCCCATGTTTTTCATAAATTCAAATTTGACCCCCTTTTAATAAAACCGTCAGTTAACTTTAACACCTAGTTTTTTTGTTTCCCTTATTACCCTTCCTCTAAATTAATTCTTCTTCTTCTCTCTCTAACCTCTTTTTCTAAATCTTTTTAACTCCAAAACCAATATAACATGAGGAATTGGGAAACACTAATTGACTAACAAAATGCAAAATTTTTTTGATACAGATTTATAAGATCTGACTTGTGTGGTTTGATATCATTTCTTCTAAGATCTGAAAAGAATATAAATCCCCTTTCAAAATATTATCTAACTATTCACTTTAAAGTGGAAAATTGAAACAAGTACTTTCACTGGTCCTCCATGATCTATAATTGAAAAACTTAAAATTTTGCTCTAAATAGCATAAACAAAACACCAGCTCCAGTTGGTGCAAATCAAATATATAAATGTCGTTGAAAGATAGAAAAAACTAGTAATCAAAACTAATATGGGAGGAAAACTTGCAAAGTATATACAAATGAACCAAGTTTCTAACCCAATTCAATTTTCTCTCTTCAGGGATAGAGGGAGAAAAGAATATAGGTCTATTTGATCCGTTTACTATTAAATCCTTCCATAATGATCGAGCATGGATAACGACGATCTAGACAACCCCCACCCGAAAACCATTCAAACTGCCGAGCCCGCTGCAGTGCCGCCCTAACAACGGAGGTGAGACAAGAAAAATCATCCCTGATGGAGAAGATGAAGAAGAAGGACAAGATCGGGATGTATGGAAGATGATCAGTAAAAGCTTTCGTTGATATTGAACGGTTCTATATACAAAATTTAATTTTGATTGAACAAGTTAACGAGATCACCAATCGAAAAATTCCAGATAGTCTTACAAAGAATGTCTCCATAATTCAAGAGATTGATGGTGATATTTCTAAGGTTGTATCTTGTTACTATGCTTTCTCGACTAATATCTCGGTTTATTTCGTCGCCGCCGAATCAAGAATGACAACTTGTTGGTAAATGCAAATCGCCATGGAATAGGGTTTGGTAAGAAATATTTTCTGGAAGAAGGGTAATTATGAAACTAAGAAATTAGGTGTTAAAGTAAATTGACGGTTTAAAAAAAAAAGGATCAATTTGAGTTTACGAAAAATAGAAGACCAAGAAGGAAGCTAATAACAAACTAGAGAGTCAAAAAGTAAATAACTCAATTTGTAAAGGTCATGGGTTGGGTCCTTTGTAAAACCCAAAAATGAGTGTTCAAGTCCAATCTTATACATAAAACATGGTTAGGTCCATTTTCCACACTCCACACCGTGTTTTTTTTTTTTTGTAATTCAATCAAAATATTCATACCGTTCAACAACAAAAAAAGATCAGAATATTCATTCGTACGTAAGAAATCATATACAAGAGATCAATATATAATATTACATGATTTGAGATTTTTGACTCCTTTGAGTACAACATGGGATTTACATAAATAAATTACACCATAGAGCTTACAAATGTAAAGTACAACATGAAGGGAAATGAATACAACATGACACAAACTAAATGAAAGACCCTAAAGTCACAAAATGAAAAGATCCTAAAGATCATAAATGAGAGGACCCTAAAGATCATAAACTTTATTATACTAAAATATAAGTAGGAATGATGAACCAAGAAGAAAAATGGTGAGCGTGCGAGTCTGTCAAACTGAATTTTGTAGAAGCACTCACTAAATCTTCTTGCTTGCATTTGCAATTGGTTGGATCGTGGACTATGGATTGATAGTTAGATGCCAATTCGTTATATTTTCCATAATTTTTTAAACAAGGAATCGTCGATCTTCATCAATGGACGAATCATGATTCCACACTATTTATTAATGAAGAACTACCAAACTGTCGGTCTCAAAATATCGCTTGATGCCGGCAAATGTATCGGATTCCGGAGAAAAGCGACGAAGAAATCCTTACCCTCTTACGATAAGGCAAAATAGAAGAAGAACTAAATCATTTGGAAACCACCACCCTACCAACTTCATCCTCCCTCAATAACAATTGGTAATGGTTAGTATGTTGATAATGTATCGATATTGGTGAATCTGATGTTCTTCCCATACCAACATTTTCTCCTCATTTTTACAGTTATACCACTCTGCTATACTCCAAAAACTCTACTAGGATGGTAATAGATGTAAAATTAAGACAAGAAACGAAAAAAACTCACCAATCGTTTTTGGATGGCTAGCAGTTTGGCTAAATAAAAATATTTTCTAAGGGGTAAATCAAAATATTTTCCGGGTTGTACAGATTTTGTCAAAAATTGATCAACTTTAGTTGGCAAGTTTATCTTTTAATTGTTAGGGGAAAACAATTTCAATTGATCATTTCTTATCCATTGTGGCAAGGGTAGTCGGTAAACTGTCATTACTGACAACTTTTAATGGAAGAAAAATCCCCTTAAAATTTGTTTTCCTGAAAAATTTCTAATTTCAAAGCCTTTTGGATTCCCACAAAATGTCCCACCCAAAATCTTGTTTTTCAACTATCTAGTCAAGTCAGGGAACACCGCACAGAGAGGAAGTGAAACGAGAGAGAAAAAGGGCAAGAGAGAAAATCAAAAGTCACCGGCAACGATAGTTTGATGAGAACTCTTTCTAACATTGAGAAATGACTTGGGAAAAGCAAAAAGAAAAAAAAATCACCCAAAATTTGATAGCCCGCAAATTTATTAGTTTTTCTATGAGAAGTTCTTTTCAGGGGAGCGTAAAGCTGAAAAAGCTTAAAACTAAACTTGACTAATTTCAAACTTAAACGTTTCACAAATTTTGTCCATATGTATATTAAACTAAAACTACACTACACTGTAAACTAACAAATATTTGTAGTGACGAAAAAAAAAATTACATAACCTTTTTTTTGTTAAACTTAAAATTACATAACCTGGTACTTACGTACTGTGACCCTACCTAAATTGTTTTCAAACATATACTCCTATATCATTATTATGTTTGTTCTTTATGAAGACTCATTTTCAGTAAATTTATCTCCATCAAAAAAAAAAAATTCAGTAAATTTAGATATATTTTTTAACGATGATCTAGTCCAACTCGACATGTCGTTCGTTAGGAATAAAAAGAAAGAAAATAAAAGACGATTACAAGAACTAAATTAAGCTAATTGAATACAATTGACCAATAAACTTCCGAGAACTTTGTAAGAACTGGCATTCGACCTCGAGTCACTAGAGTGGAAGACCGCATACAACACCACTGCACTAAACAAATTTATTTGCCTATTTTCAATCAAAGTTTCAGCAGCAAGTTTTCAATGTACATATGATCTACATAAGGTTGACGCCTGGCTATAGCCTCCCTTCACCCCTATGTAGATCCACCCCTGGCTCCTAAAAACGTCCACTAAAAATAATTGGTGGTATCCCGAAATTAGAAAATTTTCTTCAATACCATTCAAAAAGCACAAATTCAAACACACATTTTTAGAGAACTTGTTCAACATAACATAAAATTCTGTCTAAAATAAACTGTTCAACATAACATAAAATTCTGTCTAAAATAAACTACTAACATCATCCTCTCATCCCTTCTTTTTGTATTGTGCGGCAGCAAAACGTAGAAACACCAATAACATACCATCATCGCAGCAGAGCTCCATCCTACCCCCGTGGTCATACACACAAAAAAGAAAACAAAGAACGCTATTAGTTTATTAACTTTTTCGAAATTCAGTTCATGGTCAATATACAAACATGTCAAAACTTCTATTTACATTGTTTATAAGAGCAAAACATCAAAATCATCTTACAAGTTGTAGCTTCATAATAAGTTCGTGTTTACAGGTCCAGTTAACTAACACGCACAAGTATTTGTGTTTTGGTACATGGAAGTGGCAGAAGGATGTATTTCAAAACAAAATTTCACATATAAAAGAGAGTTCTTGTACATAATAATAGTAATATAGTATCACATTCAACTATCACCAATTTATCGTTGATCACCAGGAAGCTGATATTCCAAAACATCATCAGTTAGTGATTAGTTTCTTATATAACTCCTACAGATATGATTATGCCCTCCAGGCGAGGCAATATACAGTTCTGATATCAACTACTTAGAAAGGGATAGCAAGTAACTTAGCTATCCCTTACCCTTTGAAATCGCTAAGACTTTACTAAGAATCAATAAACAAAAGATTTGGACATTCAAGGCAGGTATTAGAAATGAAATCGTTATAAACCCCTGCACATACTATACAAACCATGTTTCTTTCTTTTTACGCCTCAAGTTCATGTGTCAATCGTATTCAATGTGAAGTAATTAGGTAGCATAGCCTGAAGTCTAGAGGAAGTCCTACAATTTTAATATCAGTGGAGTTCCCGTATTAGCTTCCACCTAGGATATAAGATTTTCTATTACTTTGGTGTCTTATTTGATAGTATTTGCAGTCTCCTTTACGTTTATACGGTTTCATGCTGTTCATGACTCTTTTGGCCACTACTGCGTACAAAACTAGATATTTAGTTACCAAATGATATATTATCAAACAAACCCAATTATAATTTATAATTGCATTATATACCACACAAAATCATTGAATATTAAAAAGAGTTTGTAACGGCAAAAAGAAGGGTTACCTCTTCATAGCCCTACTCATTGCTTTTTCCGTTTCTTCAGCTTCCCATGTAATTCCGTCTCAAACGCATTACGAGGTTTCACCAGAGCAGGAACCCCAGTAGTTATGCTGCTTCCACCCACCAGTGATAAATCAAATAAACAGTGTAAGCACGAAGTGGACAATTTGCTAATCTTATGACAACTCGATACAAATAAATTTATATGATATTTTCCATCGTGGTTAATTCAAGATTTTATCTTACACTGATTTATCTTTCTTCAAAGTCTTCATTTCAGAAATAACACTACCTTCTTCTACAGCTTCACTGTCCCTTAACCAACACAAAAAACACATTTATTTCCTTTGAACGACATGATTTTCGATCTATTAATAAAAATTGGTCATAAAAATTAAACAGTATATGGTCTTACTCTGATTTTCTTTTCTTCGGAGTCTTTAATTCATGACTAACACCACCTTCAACAGCTTCCCTGCTTGTAACAAAGCAAACGTTATTACCATTCTTGAACATGATTTTAAAATTAGATGAATATTAGTCGTAAATTATGAACAGCGTACGAATATCAGTCTTACTCTATTTTCTCTTTCTTCGATGTTTTGGACCCACTACTAACACAACCTTGCAGAGCTTCACTGCTTGTTAAACACAATAAAATACACTTTTTTTTAATCAATTCATACAAAATGTTATCAGTATGTTATACAAATGTTGGCGATAATGTCGTCATTATACCTTTTCAGACATTCTCTATTTGTAATACTTACACCATCCTTAGTCCTATCAGACTTTCGGACTGTCAATAAATATATCAACCTCTTTCGAGCTCGAGCCTCCCTGAGAGCACTGATATTACAGGCTCAAATAGTAAGTCAAATAATAAAACAAAATACTAATGGGCATATATATATATAGTGCATGTAAATAAAAAATGGTAGTACAAACCTTTCCGATATTCCACCATTAGTCCACTTTGAGGAGTTGGAGGCAGATTTCTCCTTCATTAGTTTTCCTCTACATTCAATCGGTACATCTATGTCTTGGTCCTTGATCCTTCATTAATAAATAAAGACAGATTGAAACTATGTATTAAAAAGAATTTATTTACCAGAATTAATATTATTATAAAACAATGGAATAATATGTAACATATTACTTCACATTTTCTGCGTCAAAATTTTTCATCGTCTTTCTAAAGATGAAGATTATTCACTGCTTGATAAACAAAAACATTTAAAGATTCACTGTTGATAAACAAACACATTCTTAGCAATTTATTAACAAGATCACTAATCTGCTAATCTTGAAACCTATGTAGTTGGCCTCGGTCTCGGTCCAGTCGAAGGCCGAAACGAACCGAGAAACTCGGCCGAGACCACATGTATAGCTAATAAGTACCAAGTAATAAGCTTAATTACCTGACTCTTCATTACCTCATAATTCTCTAGACTTTAAACATAAAACTACTTCAATCATTCATAATAAACAAAATCTTTATCATAATAAAAATATTGTATTTTAATCTACTAGAATTTTCTAGGTTTCCTTAGAATTTTTGAAGTTTGTACCAGGCAAAAGACCTAAAATATCTACATAATAGTATTGTTACTTATCTTAGATTGATTGGGAACATAATAAGTAGTTAAGAAGGTAATAACTAATAGTGTACAATTAGAATTTACAGTTTCCCAAAAAAGTTCCAAGAAATTAAGAGATGTTGTCTCATTTTCAGTCTAGGTCTCAGTCTATCTCGGCCGAGACACCCGAGATTCTCAGCCAAACCCTAACTCGGTGTCGTGGCTGAGTCTCGCCTCGGGAGAGGGCCGAGACCGAGTCGGGATCCGAGATTCTCGGCCGAGATGGCCGAGACCAACTACATAGCTTGAAACTGCTCCTTTCTTTAATTTCATTATTGTTGTCATACCTTTCTCGACCTTCCTTGAAACCTCGATTATCTTTAACCTCCCATTGTTTTGCGAAAGTCACTTTCTCTCTACTGCTACCCTCAGTGGGCACACTGATATTGCAGACACTATATAGTAAAACAGATAATAAAACAAAATAGTGGTGAACTAGTGAATCCAAATCAAAGATTGTCAGTACATACCGTTCCGACTTTTTAACATTAATCTTATTCGAGTTAGAGGCAGATTTCCCATTCATTTGCTCTGTTGTAGGTATAATGGGTGTCTTTTCTTCCGAATCCTTGTTCCTTCGTTAAAAAATAAAGAAAGATTAGAAATCAAAAAAATTGTTTATTCAACAATAGCAAACAAAATCAAGAAATGAAAGGTAAAATAGTACTTTGGCTTCGCCTCATCAACTTCTTCATCTTTCTTAGCTTTACGATTCTTCCTCTTCCTTGTAACCTTTGTAACACCACCATTATCTACACCACTATTACAGTCAAACAAACCAGATCATTGATATATCGACATGAAATGTAACAAAAAAATATTTGAAAGGTTATTGTATTTCATCTGTCCAACTTCCATGATATTACTTTCCATTTTATCACCATGAATTATGCTACATATATGTTAGATTACACAACAACTTCATATCACTTTAATATTAGTAATGTAATCATTACAGAAGAAACTCACTATTTCTCTTCCAAACTACCACTGCCGCTTCCGACCACCATTTCTCCACAAGGTTTACTAAAAGATAACATTGAAGTTTGAGGTTGTATTTCCGAAAGTGGGTTGGGTTTAGGAGTCATTAGAGGAGGTAGAGAGAGAAAGAGAGAGTTTGAGGTTTGGTAATGACTGAAGTTGGGATGCTATAGCCTATAAATAAGTAGTAAAAGAAGAAGACCCACCAGATGGTTGGGATGACCGAGTGTCTCTATTTTCAAAATTTGGATGTTTGGTCTCCCCTCCAAATACATTTCATGTACTTAATACCATCGTCATACTCTTCCTAGTAATCTACAATACTGTTAATTAAACAAATTAAAAGCACAAGAAGAAGAAGAAGAATCACCTGCTTGCCAGTATTACTGAAATAAGGTGAAATAGTATTTACTAACTTCCTTCTGGAATTTGAACAGAGTTTTGGTTGGATTGATTCTTTCTTTTTCTTTTCTTGCTATGAAGGGACGAAGAAATCCTTAGGAGGAGGGAGGATTTGTTGGAAAGCAGTAAGAATTTCATCAATGGTTAGACTTTATACTTATCAAAAGAAGGGGAAGACATTGTACTAAATATGATGATTCCCCTTTTGTTGCTGATGATTTCACAAACATTTTATTTCTCTTATTCTCTTTCTTCTAGAGTACTGTTGTTGATTCATCTCCAATGGTGGTGTTGATTGAGGGTTTCAAAACACCACCCTTTTTTTATCCCCCACCATCCCCTCTTTCTTTCGTTCTATTTCTGCCAGTAAGGGAAATTTTAATGGGGCTTGGGGTCCTTCGTATTGTAACATCACTGGTTTTTGGACTCCTACAAAGGTCGATGTACGATGTTTAGGGGAAACAAAAAAAGATTCCTGAAAAGAAGGTGAAAACCCTAAAAACTTTCACCAGACACTCCTTCCAAGACGAGCATTCGTCTGGAAAACCAGACGAGGGTTCCGACTCTTTACCAAAACATCGAAGAAAGTAGAAAGAGAAAGAAAGAATGAGAGAAGAGAAAAAAGACAGAGAGAGAAAGGGAGAGATGGTCGTCGGAGTCTGTTTTGGTCCCTTCGTCGGAGTTAGTTTTGGTTTCTTTTATCGGAGCTGATGGTGGTGGGAAGAGAAGATGGAAGAAGAAGATTAAAAAATATTAAAAGTGAATGGTGTTTGGAGGAAACAAAAAAAAATTATTTCCACCTAAAACTGTCTACCTCGGAAAATTTCTTTATTTCTCCCAAAACATGGACCCCAAAAAGTATCTCACCTAAAATCTTATTTTTCACATTTCTAGTCAAGTCAGCGAAGCCAAAAGCCATAAACGCATACCATTTCAGTTCTAACTTACAAAATATTAGTTAGAATTGTATAATTTTTAATCAAATTAGTCCTAAATTCCTAATATTGTGTATAAAGTCTAACGCTGAACCTTCGTGTTCTTAACCAGGTCAATTAAATTAGTATGGCGATGTTTCTGAATCTACCGACTAGAACCAGTTTCGATATAGGGAAGGTAGTTTGCAGCCATGGCTTCTTCATGATGGCACCTAACGTTTGGAACCCTTCAACCAAAACACTACAACGTCCATTTCATCTCCCTGCCACCAATGATAATCATAATTCTCTCACCATCACTCTCTCTATCTCTCAGCACCAACACCATAACAATAGTTATCTATCTTTAAAAGTTGTCCAAGTATTAGTAGGAGGAACTCATCAGAAAAATGTTTCTCCCTCTCCTAAACAACAACAATTATTACTGGTAAATACATATCAATATCTTGTCTAGTTCATTGCCCCTATTACTTAATTGTTTTGTTTAATTATATTATCTTTATAATTAAGGAATTTCATGAGATATGGTTTTTCGCTCTCCTTAATTAAGGAATTAAGGAATTTCATGAGAGAGGATTTGGCAGAGTTTTTCGCTCTCCTACTCTTTTCGAAGATATGGTTAAGTCAATCCTTCTTTGCAACTGCAAGTACGTTCTCATTGTTGGAGATTAGAGGTATAGATACTTCAATAAACTCAAATAAACTCAAAAGATTCACATCACCATACTTTCATTTAATAAATTTTCTTTAGATCTACACAATCTCATAAACATAACACACAAAGTTTTGTCACAATATTTAACTAGATTTGAAGTTAGTTCTTACCTTAAACACAATATTTATAATAGATCTAATTCTTCTTCTTCTTCTTCTTCAAGTTTCTTTTAAACTATTCTCCTTTTTCTTTCTCTCTCTAGATTGTTCTTGAACTAGTCAAAGAAAAGAACTCTCTACACCCTTTTAATTAATTTCATGAGGCTTTTACTTTTTTACCCCTTCTAGTTTGGTAAACCATTTACTCAAACCCACACTTTATATTGGGCCCAAACCCAAATTTGGTTTAAAAGCCACCTTTCAACATCCCCCCTTAAACCAAATTTCCATAGCTTCTCATACCTAACATCCACTTCAATCTTTCAAAGACATCATGCTTCAAGAGTTGTTCATCAAACTTTTCTTCTTCGAGAACACTATTTAAGATTGTCAACTTGACATCAAATTGATAACTTTTCCATGAATATTTACCCGCTATATAGACCCATATTTTCATATGAACAAAAGGAATAAATACCATACTAAAATCGATGTCGACTCTTTGATTGTAACTTTCATCTACAAACCTTGCTTTGTACTTTTGGACTTCACCACTTGCATTCTTCTTTGGTGTGTATGCACAATTTACCCCAATAGACTTGTACCTCTTTGTCAACTCATATGCATCATTCTTTTCAATTGTATTAATTTCTTCATCCATTGTTTTTTTCATTTTGTCTTCTTGAATGACTCCTTCATGACTAGTAGGATCATAATCCATGAGAAAGCAACATAAGTTCACTTCTTCTTCATTATCAATAACTTCATAAATCTCTCTCAAACTTCTTGTTTTCATTGGTCTTTCACTAGAACTTCCTTCCGATGATGAGGATGATGGAGATGAAGATGATGGTGATGATGATGCTCTACACATTGGTGTTTGTGGTTCTCTTTGAATTTCGTTTGGTGCTTCTTCTTCATTTTCACCTTCAAGCTCAAGTTCAACTTGAATAGTTTCTTTTCCTTTTCTATTCCCATGCCATTTCTTCTTCAAATACAACATCTCTACTAAGGAAAACTTTATTGGTGGTTGGGTTAAATAACTTGTAACACTTTGCTTGCTCACAATAACCAAGAAATATGCATTTTTCACCTTTGTCATCAAGTTTTGTTCTTCTTGCTTCCGGTATCTTTGCATAAGCAATACATCCAAATATCTTTAAATGAGATACACTAGGCTTGTAATACCCCCATGCCTCTTGCGGTGTTTTCATATAAACACTTTTAGTGGGACATCTATTTAACAAGTATACGGCACATGCAACGGCTTCACCCCAAAATTCTCTAGGCAAACTTTTTTCTTTTAACATGCTTCTTGCCATGTTTAATATGGTGCGGTTTTTCCTTTCGGCTACTCCATTTAGTTGTGGTGTGTATGGTGGGGTAAGTTCGTGAATAATTCCATGTTCTTTACAAAACATATCAAAGTCTCTTGAAGTAAATTCCCCACCTCTATCCGATCTTAGTTTCTTGATAAAATACCCACTTTGTTTCTCAACCATATTCTTGAATTCTTTGAACACTTCAAATACTTCGGATTTATTTTTCAAGAAGTATACCCATGTTTTTCTACTATAATCATCAATAAAAGTGAGAAAGTAATTGTTACCTCCATTTGTCATTGGCTTCAATGGACCACAAACATCGGTATGCACAAGCTCTAGAGGATTGTAAGCTCTCCACCTTCCTTCTTTAGAGAAAGTTGTTCTATGATGCTTCCCAAAGATACATCCTTCACACACTTTATTTGGGCGATCAATATATGGTAAACCCCTTACCATGTTTTTGCTTGCCAAAGCTTTCATTCCATCAAAATTTAAATGTCCAAGTCTCAAATGCCACAACCAAGATTTATCTTTCACAATAGAGTTTAAGCATTTTGCATCACCATGTTGAATGTTTAAAGGAAATAATCTATTCTTTGCCATTTTCACCTTAGCAATTAGAGTTCCACTTTTATCTCTTAATGTGAGATGAAGATCCTTCAATCTTATATCATAGCCTTTTTCCAAAAGTTGTCCCAAACTTAATATGTTATTTTTCATTGCGGGAACATAATAAACATCGGAAATATAGTTATGTTTTCCATTTTTGAGTTGAATGAGGATATTACCTTTCCCTAGCACCGGAATCTTTGACGAGTCCCCAAACTTTACACACCCTTTCACACTTTCATTCACTTCAACAATCAATTCTCTTTTCCCACAAATATGATTACTTGCACCGGTGTCGAAATACCAAGTATTTGTTTGTGATTCATCAAGTCCATCACAAGAAAAAAGCAATGTAGGATCTACATTTATTTCTACATCATTTTCAACAAGATTTGCATCTTCACGTACCTCATTTTTTTTGTTATACCAACATTCATTACTATAATGTCCAAGTTTGTGACAATTATAGCATTCAATATTCCTTTTATCTCTACCTTGCCTATTATAAGGTCTAGTAAAGTTTTCTCTTTCTCTTGGTTCATTTGTTCTTCCTCTATTAAAGAAATTTCTTCCTCTTTGACTTCCAAATTCACTTCTACTATTATCATAATCTCTACCATAACTCTTATAGTCTCTTTCTCTTTGGGGTGCATATTGTTTTTCTTCTAGAGTTAGTTTTGCTTGAAGTACTTGATCCACCGAATAATTTGAAGTGCTTGCACTATTTCTATTAACCCTTTGTTTGTGAATTTGCAATGTCCCCGTCAACTCATCCACCGTCATAGATTCCAAATCTTTTGACTCTTCAATAACAATAACCACATTATCAAACTTAGGTGTCAAAGAGCGTAGAATCTTCTCCATCACCCTAACGTCATCACATTTTTCGCCACACCTTTTCATTTCGTTAACATTCGACAATACTCTTGAAATGTAATCGGAGATAAGTTCCCCTTCATTCATGCTCAACTTTTCAAATTCACCACGCAAAATTTGGAGACGAACCTTTACAACTTTATCAACTCCTCTAAATGAATTCTTGAGAATATTCCAAGCCTCTTTCGATGATTTTGCTTCGGACACTTTTTCAAATGTAGGGCCATCAATTCCTTGATAGATAAGAAATAAAGCTTTTTTATCCATTTTTCTTGAGTCTTTAAGAACACACTTTTGTACATCATTCATAATAATCTCTTCTTCTTGAGTTGGTTCTACATAGCCATTTTGAACAATATCCCATAAGTCTTGAGAGCCTAATAATACACTCATTTGGATACACCAATTTCATAGTTCTCTTTAGTTAACCTAGGTACTTGAGGTTGTATCATCATATTTGACATTTTCTTACAAGATCCCCAAAAAAATTTCACAAACCCTAGATCTCAAAATGTTGAATAAAAGCTTGAAATGATAAATTAATATGGCTCTGATACCAATTTGTTGGAGATTAGAGGTATAGATACTTCAATAAACTCAAATAAACTCAAAAGATTCACATCACCATACTTTCATTTAATAAATTTTCTTTAGATCTACACAATCTCATAAACATAACACACAAAGTTTTGTCACAATATTTAACTAGATTTGAAGTTAGTTCTTACCTTAAACACAATATTTATACTAGATCTAATTCTTCTTCTTCTTCTTCAAGTTTCTTTTAAACTATTCTCCTTTTTCTTTCTCTCTCTAGATTGTTCTTGAACTAGTCAAAGAAAAGAACTCTCTACACCCTTTTAATTAATTTCATGAGGCTTTTACTTTTTTACCCCTTCTAGTTTGGTAAACCATTTACTCAAACCCACACTTTTATATTGGGCCCAAACCCAAATTTGGTTTAAAAGCCACCTTTCAACACTCATTTCGTAGACCTCATACGTACTGCACATGACCATTTAGTTTGGTTATTATCCCAAATTTGGATGACTAATTCTAGCTATATATATATATATATATATATATATATATTCGTTTCAATAAGATTAATAAGAGACATGCATAGGATATTCCATGGTTAATTAATCATAAAATTACTTGTTATTTGTATAGGTTTGAAAGGTCACTTTCCATGGCTAGGGCTCTTTGTGAACTTCAGTTTGAATTAAGAGATGGTAAACATCTTCCTCATTATTCTTCAAATAATCCAAAATGTTTGAAGAGAAAAGGTACAATTAATGCTCCTAAAATACAACATTGGGAAACCTCGAAAAGTAAAGAGTGTGGTGACTTTCCTAGAGCAGAAGAACTCAAAGGTCTTACCGAGGAATTTATGAAAGATCGTTGTATGCTTGGTTATAGAGCAGGGACTATTCTAAGACTTGCGAAAAAATTCGAGAAACTTGAATGTTTAACAACACTTGATAAGAAACAATTAATAATGCTTGAAGATGAAAATAAAGAAGAGGAGACAGCTCCTATATACTTCCTATATGATAACATTTACAAAGAGTTGTTGAGTATAAAGGGGTTTGGAGCCTTTGCATCTTCATACGTGTTGACGTGCTTGGGATTTTATGAGAGGATTCCAGCAGATAGTGAAACTAATAGGCATCTACAACTGGCAATTCTTTTTTCATATTTCTTTTTTTTGGGTCTATAGATTTGTATATACACATGAAAACCCACTGGGTAGAGTTATTCCGGAAATCTAGAGTTAATTACCTTCTACTCATGGGAATCTCCCATATATGTAACATTCAATCTTAAAAATTTTGAATGTCACACACGATTTTTACGATTTTTCTTTGAACGGTATTTTTAATATATCAATTTAGATCTCTAACATGATATGTTTGTAATTAAATAGATATATCTCAAGAAAACCGTCTATTTCTAGTGTGTTTTTTCAAGATATCTCTAATTTATCGATTCATCATTTTTATATCTAAACAAATATAAATCAAATTAATTAACAATTAATTATTTTGTTACAAAAATAACTATGTCACATAAGTGAATAAATTAATTTTAAAGTTTTTTATATTGGATAAAGAAAAGAAATAAGGATTTCAATTTTCACCACTTAAGAACGAAAATTTCAATTAAAACTTGATATATAAGACTAATTGTTTTTGAGTTTTGTACACGTAGTTATAGGCATTTTTCTTTTAATTGAAAACTAGTGTCATTATTTTCTCACATAAAAGACAAAAGTAACTCTAGCCTTATTTTTCCTAGTTCCCTTTCTCTACTATCACTTCGCCGGTTAGGCATCTTTTTTTTTTTTTTTTTTGATGAGAGGTTAGGCATCTTGGTAAGTTCCACTAACGAATTGTGATCGTTTATTGGGCAAAATAAATGTTGTGGTAAGGTAGAACAAGGTTGCTTTTGTTGAAACAAGGTAGGAAGAAGATCCTTTAACAAAAAAAAAAAAGGTAGGAAGAAGATATTTACGGTGACAACGGAGATGCAAATGGTAGAGCTAATACTACTAAAGATATTATTAATAATAATCATAATAAGAACAAAAAATATTGTCTTAAAACTCATTCTATGTCACCAAATGGACAATTAGTCATGATTGGGTAAATTAAGTGATTAATCCAAATTTTAGTTCAAGGCAAAATTATTATGAAAAAAAAAATCATAAAGGTTCGGAACCAATTTATTCGTGACAAAAATATCCTCTACATGAAATCTCATGAAGTCATGTAAGGCATTATTGTCATTCATAATGTGTTATAAATTATCTTATTTTAGGCTTTTTTTTTATTAACGTTCACAATGCATTATCATAAATATTTTATTTTGCTATTTAACTCGAGTGCAAAATCGTTTTTGCTTCTAAACCATTGTTTAATCTTTCGTATTGTAGGTAATGATAAAAAAATAATACGTTATAAACAAACATAACACATGTATATAGTTGTGCATAACACGTTATATTATAAATAATCATATATTTCTTTCTAGGATTTCTTTCTCTCTTGAAAATTGAAATCCTGCGTTTTTCATAATATGTTAAGAATCAGACTTTAATCAGGGAAAAAAAAAAATTCACATCCGACCTGTCACATATTCTATGATTGTAGGTTCACGGAAGAGGAACGTGCAAAAAGAAGACATTGACGAGAGATGGTAACAAGATATACAACATCTACAAGCCATTCCAATTCTTAGCATACTGGTACACATAATTACTTTTCATTTCATATCTGATATTTTTTGATATTTGTAAACTTTTGTAATGTCTTATAGATACAAACAAGTTGGTTTAAGACGAGACAAGGATTTTTGAGTTTAAGGTCTAAAAATAGGGGGGGGGGGGGGGTAATGAGTCATATATCCACCCTTGAATCAATAAATAAAATAAAACCAAAATAAACCGAAAATGTAAAATAAGTCCAAAATTAACTATCTGGTGGGCCCCATGCACCAATCCTTTAATTTTCTCTCATTTTTGCTCTTTCATAAATATTTTTGGCTTTTGGTATAGGAAGAACACTATTTAGTAAAGGCAGTGCGTTAGAAAGGTCAATTTATGTATTTGCTCTTCCTTTACCAAATTAGTTTAAGGAGGGCGTTATAAGGATCATTTAATAAATAGTGTCAAAATAGAAGGACTTCGATAAAAAATAATAATAAATCTAATATTTTATTCACTTGTAGTTTCCCTCACATAAACAACCAAAACCGTAATATCATCACTACTATTAACATCACCATTAGTATTAAAAAACTTGCAAAGTTTACCATCAATATAGTCTTAGTTTCGAGCTTTTGGTGCCTCAAGATCTCATGGATGAGGAGCCACCGTTAATGAAGGAGGAAACCTACATCAAGACAGAAGATTCCTTTGACTTAAACGTAGACTTCGACTTAAACGAAACCATCAACTTAAACAAGGACATCAACTTAAACGAAGTTATCGACTTAAACAAAGACATTTATAATGAAGATAATGTGTCTCATGTAAAGAAATATCAGTTTCTTATCTTCCTCTATGGTTGAACAAACGTTTTAGGGTTTTAGGTCGTTTTTTTTTGTAAAGAATTTTCGGTTGGATCGATGGATAAAGACAACAAATTTCGGTAGGGTCGGCTGCAAAAGACAACAAATTTCGGTCGTAACGGCTGTAAAAGATGACAAATTTCGGTTGGGTCGATTGAAAAAGATAACAAATTTCAGCCGGTCCCGCTGAAAATAGTAATAAATTTCGGCTGAGATGGCTGAAATTAGTCTGGTTTTTCAACCGCTCTGGCCAAATTTTTTTTAAAATTTTTAGTTGGTATTCATGAATTTTATTTATGCTAAGCGAAATTTCTTTTATGTAAATGTCGATTATATATTTTTCGAGTTACATCCTTGTTTGTATTCTTCATTGCAATATTGATACTTGAAATCTTCAAAAGTTACTTTAATTAGTGTTAAAACCCTAAAAATCTATGGAGAAATCTAGCAATAACAAGAATTACAAACTCTCTATGGAGATGGGTGTCGTGTTAGTCATCTAGGGTTTAGGTTTCTATCTCTACATCTCTCTTTTTGATAGAATCAAACAGATTTAGGGCTTTTCTCTTTTTCAGGATGTTCATCTCTCTTCTCTCTCTTTGATTTGATCGAAGATTTTAGGTCGAACATGATTTTCTCTTCTCTCTCGAAGGTTTTTAGTCGAACAAGATAATACTCTCTTCTCTCTCAAAGGTTTTTAGTCGAACAGGATAATACTCTCTTCTCTCTTTTTTGGTCCAAAATAGTTTGATGGGAGGGACCAAAGTATAAATTTGCGATATTTAAAAAAAAAATGTTTATCCTTCCCTATTCTAAAAAGAGTGCTCTCCCTATCTAATGCACTGCCTTTGCTAAAAAATGCTCTTCCTATACCAAAACCCATATTTTTTAACCATTGGTAAACCAAAGGTTTCTAATGGTTGAGTTAATACAATTGTTCTTTCCATAAATTTTATGAACGAATATTTATGGTGGATATTTAATGTCAATCTTTATTTCCAAAACTTATATTTTTCTATAGTAACCTAACAAATCAATAGATTTTTACCTAAAACTAGTTTCTCTGTCCCAAAATTCGTTTTTCTCTTTATGTAACTCTATGTTCTTTGAATTCAAGAAAATATAAGTTTTGGAAATAAAGAACATAGAGTTACAGAGAGAGAATAAATTTTATGAAAGAATTTATGGTGGATATTTAATGTCAATCTTTATTTTCAAAACTTATATTTTTCTAAAGTAACCTAGCAAATCAATAGATATTTACCTAAAACTAGTTTCTCTGTCCCAAAATTCGTTTTTCTCTTTATGTAACTATGTTCTTTGAATTCAAGAAAATATATTATTTTCAAAACTTGTATTTGTCTAATGTAACCTACTAAATCAACAGATATTTACCTAAAACGAGATGCTCTCTCCCAAAAATGAGTTTCTCTCTCTTTGTAACTCTATGTTCTTTGAACTTCAAGAAAGTATGAATTTGTGATTTGTTTTTTATCTCTACCTTGATCAAATTAGACATCTACAAATTCGTTTATGATGTATGTCCAACACAAAAAACTAAATTAGATAGAAACCTAAGTTGTCAGACTAAAATTAATTTTTTTAGAGAAGATGTAATAGTAACTAAACTTTATAAAGAGTAATAAACTCTAGATGTTATTTCTTCAAAGAAATTATACAACAACAGAGACAAGGTAACCATAGAAATTTCTTGTTGCATGAGAAACTTACTCTTCACTGTGAACTGATTTTGGGTTTTAATAATAACTTTCATTAATCCACTTTGAAACAACGAAACTCTAGAAATTTCTTAGTAGCTGATCAATTTCAAAAAACTAAATCATAAGAAAAGTTGTACAAATCAAAACCTAATTCGTTTTGTGTTGTAAAAATCAATCTAAATCATAAGAAAGTTGAAGGAACAACCAAAAGGATGAAAACCTAAATGCAATTTACTTACTCTTCACTACTGTAGATGATGAATGAAACCAACAATCGATTCTCTGTCTCTCTCACTCGATGCTTTCACCTTTTCTCTCGGTTTGATTTGGGCGACGATGATGAATGAAATCAAAACCTAATTTTTGTATTAGAAAGTGATGATGCTCTCTCTCTATTTCCTCGGTTTGATTTGGCCCAATTCTAATACAAATGAGAAATCTAAAACAAAGTATCATGCTAAACGGAAAAGGCAACTCTTTTTCCGGAAGGAAAATTTGTTTTTGAGGAAATCATTTAATGAATCTCTAAATATTATGGTATATTTTATTTTGGGATATTTTTTTTAACTTAGGATAGGTTAGGTAGTAAAAGATAATGAGAGGATAGACATGTAATTTACTTTGAGTGGATTTATTTTCTATTTTAAATTATCTTTGGTCTCTAGACTCATTGGTCATGCGATTTTGGACTTAAAACCCATCCCCCGTTAAGACAATTAGAAAACAAGCATCACCTTAAACTAGGTACTTATGAATAAAGTATAGTAATAATAATAATATCTTGATTTTAACGTGAATGCAGGTTTGAAATTTGGGATTCTTACGAGAAGAAATTCGGGAAGCTAAGTGAACTAAATCCTTCTCGTTAGAAATTTATATGTGGCCGTCTAGAGATCATGAACTAGTGGTTTTTCACCCAACTGATATATACTATGCTCCAGAACCCTACTGATTTTGGTGCAAATTGTGGTTCTCTTTTGTCTAGAGGGAGTTCAGAACCTAGTCTTCTATAATGTCTTAATTTCTTTTTTTCTTATCAAACTTTGTTTGTATAGGCCATTTCTGACTAGTAGTATAACTTATCATTCTTAGTGAGTTATTCCTTCCCGGACATATATTCAGTGCAGCCGTGATGCTATTCCCTGCACGTCTCCTGCCTGAATACCGACTGGCGGACGTGTCGGGAATAGATCTAGAAAGAGAAAGTTAAACATTTTCCTTTTTAGTGATAGTTTGACAGAAGAAATCTTTATTTTCATATGTGTTGATCCTACGTGATTAGGGGTGGGAATCGGGCGGGTTCGGACGGGCTCGGGCAATATATAACCGGACTCGGGCGGATTGGGCACGAGTATGCCTAGCCCGCGTCTAGGTGTCGGGCGGATCAGGCCGGACAGAATTCAACATATCAGTCCACCGGACTCGGGCCGGACGGGCTCGGGTTATTTATTAAAAAAAAAGTTTAGATTGGGATCCATCTCTCCTTGAGTGAATAAACCCGAAACCCTAAACCCTTAACCCTAAACCCTAAACCCTAACCCTAAACACCCTAAGCCCTAAACCCCAAACCCTAAACCCTTAACTCCTTAAGAAGTTTCTGGGCGATTGTCCCTTGAACCATTCAAGGCGACATCCCTCGTCACGTAAGCCGAGTAACTCTTACTCTCTTTCGTTTTAAGGCAAGTAACTCCTTACTTCCTTTGTTTTAAGGCAAGTAACTCCTTACTTCCTTTGTTTTAAGGCAAGTAACTCCTTACTTCCTCTTGTTGCTCTTTATCGAATCCTATTCGATTTTTCCTCCCACTTGTCTTCTTTGAAGGACCTTCCTTTTAACGAAGACACCATCGAGAGCAACAATCTCATTGTGTTTCGATGACTTGTGAGAAAATCCCGTTCTTTTTCTTGAAGAACTTATGTCTAACACGCTTTAGACATTAGAATAATTGACAAATTTTAGAACTCCTTCTAAAATAATATCCATATCCATATTCTTTAGTCACCCTGACCCACTTCTCGATTTAGGATTTGTTTCCAAAACTTCTCCAAAATCAAGTCTTACGTCCATTCTAATCACATTAATCGCAGACTTTCATGTCTAACATTATTTTCTACGATTAACTGAACTCTTGTACTCTTACAAGATTTAGAATGACTAAGTCGGATCATTCGTTAAAATTACTTAAAAGTTAGATAGGCTCCTTTAAGAACATCATAAAATATCTCATATTTTATTCACTCCCATAATCTCATTTCAGAGTCAATGTTCTAAAAAGAAAACGAAATACTAAAACTGCTTTAAAGTATTGCCTATCGAGTCTATGATCCTTCTTGAGCTTTTCCAGCAACTCTTGCCTTCTTAGCTTTTGACAGGTTCATCTCCTCTTCAATAAATACTCAGCTCCCTCTTGCTCCTGTCATTCATAATGATAAAAGTCTTTTAGGTATCTCATACCTTGAGGAATTTGTATTTAATTGAATAACTTTTAATAATTTTTACCTTGACCGGAACTCCCAGTTCCGTCGTTTAGTTCTTCCAAGAATCGCGGGCAATCTCTTAATCGAATATGAGATGTACTACCGCACATAAGACATCTCTTGTTAGGAAGGATAGTTCTGGGTCTCGGTGCTTTCTTGCCCATTCTCTTGCCAGACGGCTTCCTTCTCCTAACGTCTTCCGTTCCCGTATTTACAGTTTCCTGAACACCTAGAATTTCTTCTAGAGTTTCAGGGGTGCTGAACCTACTTTCAGCAACTTCCAGAATCGCCAGCAGACTTTCGAAGGATACCCGGCCAAACTTATCTTCAAAGTTCGCTACTACATCCTGAAACCTTTCATCCAATGAATTCAGGATGATGTCAACAGCCATCTCGACTGGCATAGGAGACCCCATCCATTCCATGTCTTTGAAGTGATCAATCATCTCCAAAACATGATAACGGACGGATTTCCCTTTCTCCAGTCGCATTCCCAGTGTCACCATTGTGATTCTAAATCTTTCCATTCGACATTGTGTTCCAAACACTTCCCTTAGTCGTCGAATAATGGTGTATGCCTCCATTTCAATGAACATATCTATATATTTTCTTTCCATGGCCATTAGCATTAATCCGGTTACTGGCGCTGACTTCCTTCGAATATCGTCTACTTGCTTACGTTCTTCATCAGAAGAAGTTTCTGAAAGCACGGGGATCGGAATGTCCAATACTTCTGCGCTTTCTCCTAGAACCTTTCTCAGGTTCTTCTCCCATTGAACGAAGTTGGTATCGTTCAATTTCTCAAGTATGGTATAGAGGTTGAAGATGTTCTTTGTCATAATTAAACTACATGTAAGAAATGCGAAAGTGATTAAACTTGTTATCCTGACAATTTTCTTAATTTGCCTATATTATTCTACTTTTGTTGTCCCCTTAGAATAATATAATTCCAAGATCCCATTCCTTCGAAATTAAGCGTACTTTGGCACTGCCCTTAATTCGTCGTCCTGGGTGAGTAACTCCTTACTGATCATACTCCTATGACTCTTGGTTAACGATTTAAACATTAAATCGTCCTTTAGCCTCGAAGTCCAAAACCCTTTTGCTGACTCGTTTGAGAATAACCATTTAGACATGTAGACCTCTTCATAGATCTACCCGTATTGTCCCGAGGTAAAAGATGGTACCCTGCTTTGGCATGACCCACCATCGATGAACAAGGGCTCAACAGGTGTCTTAATCTGGATAGGCTTTACTCAAAATTCTTTTTGGGACTTATTACGTAATTTATAAAGTTGCGTTACTGTGAACTCTTGCATAACCATTCATGATTTATTACGTAAAAGTTTATGTGGGTTTGCGTAATGATTTGTTAAATCTTAGTATTACCCCTTAAAAGATCTCATCTTTTAAGTTTATTTCTTGTTCGCTATGGTTCGATTGGATCCATATCCAAGAACCTCTATTGACTACTCCCACTTGAACCATGATCTCATCATTCAGTTCGTCAATAGATTCTAAGACCCTATACTCTAAGTATTATTCGGGTACAACTCCTTGCGCTTAGAACAAGAAACGATAATCCTAT
The DNA here is from genome assembly GCF_041429995.1 of Eschscholzia californica. Classification (NCBI taxonomy): domain Eukaryota; kingdom Viridiplantae; phylum Streptophyta; class Magnoliopsida; order Ranunculales; family Papaveraceae; genus Eschscholzia; species Eschscholzia californica. Next base: position 177,289 of record NW_028238483.1, read on the forward strand.
CTAAAGGTATATTATTCTACGCAATCACACACATCCATACATACAATAATATGACAATCATAATAAACAACGTATGTATCCTAGATTCATCTCTAGATTTTGCTATGTTCCGTACAGCTATTCGTGGGAATTTGTGACATCTCTATGTCCAATGGGCTCTATAGTTTCGTATTCACAATACTTAAACTAGAAGCACATTACGTTTCTTCCTTAATTGTTTCCTAAATCAATATAAGGAAAAACTCCGTTCGGGCTCTTCTCTAACCCGGGTCTATGTCGGAAAAAATATGCTCGGAACCGGGAGAAAAGTCTGAAAAACTCCCTTTTAGATCATGGCCTAAAAGCCCTTGAGTCACACTCAAAAAGATCTGAGTCAACCCTGGTCAAAGTCCCTTGACTGGTCTCTAGTCAACTCTTGACTCAACCTGGTCAAGGTTCGGTCCTTGAGACAGCACCTTCCTGTCGTGCTTAGTCTCTCGGGCAGACGCGTCCTAGCCCAGCTAGACGCTTTTGTCCTAGGACAGACCATAGACATCTCGGGTGAGATGTCTAGGATGCATCCTGGTCGCGTCCCAGACGCGTCCAGACCATCCGGTCACCTTACATCCCTCTCGGGTACTCAATCCGAGAGGTGTTGGAACTTCCAGACGCGTCCCGTACGTGTCTGGACCTGGGACAGCACATGTGCCATCTCGGATGTTCGGTCCGAGATGCACCCGTGCTCCACAGTCGCGTCCCAGACGCTTCTGTGCACAGACGGCAAGGCCATCCTACCTGGGATGCCTTCTGGACGCGTCCAGACGCGTCCTAGACGCTTCTGGATGCTCCAGTCGCATCCCAGTCGCGTCTGGAAGCTTCCAGTCGCATCTAAGATGCTTCTGGTCGCTCCAGACGCATCCTGAATGCGTCCGGACACCCGTCCAGTGTCTCGGTCCTAGACCGAGACTCTAATAGGTTCCCTCGAGCGCGTCCCAGACGCGTCAGGGATGTCCGAGACGCTCCTGTCTCGGAATCCTATTCCGTCTCGGACTGGGATATCCCAGACGCGTCTTCCACGCGCTGGGACTTCCGGGACCCGAGAGTCTCGGACTCCTAGTCCGTGTTGGACTGGGATATCCCAGACGCGTCTTAGACGCTCTGGGACGTCCGAGACCCGAGAGTCTCGGACTCCTAGTCCAGCTCGGACTAGGATTCCCGGTCCTTCACGGACTGGGATTTCCAGTCCGTGTCCCTGTCTGTCTCGGACTATCTGTCCGAGACGTGTTGGTCCGACCCGGACGCGTCCTGGACGCGTCCTGTCCGGTCCGGCCAGCTGGGTTTCCAAACTTTTTGGAAATCCAACCGTTCCAACTGATTTTCTTTTGTTTTTCTTTGTTCCAGCTGCTGTTAGGTACTGTTTTTGATCAATTCATCAGCCAATCTTCATGGTTTTGATGATTTTTATCAAAATTCTAATACCCTAAAGCTTGTTTATGAAAACTCTTTTCATAAAACTATGTTTCTAGTGTTTCTAGGTCATGAATCTCATTCAAAACCCTAATTTGATCTCATCAAACTATGCTTGAATCTCTATTCAAACATCAAAAACACTAGTATCTAGTTGTTCAAGTATGGATCTAATTCGTCTAGACAAAGATAGTTCATCCAAACGGCTCGTGATGCCACTGAAGGGGATTATACTAGGGTATCTCATACACCTAATTGTCTAGTGTTGGTAGCGGAATCTCAAACATCATATGTTTAACACTAGTTTCCAGGATCTATACATGAACATACCAATGAACTAGATTGGAAAGATGATTACCTCTTAATCGTTTTCCCACGAACTAAATCTCGACCAGTATTCGGAAGATAAGAGCTCCAAGTGTAGCTCCTCTACTTGAGACACCGAGTAATGACTTGAACTCCCTCCTTTCAGTCAGCTAGGACCTTCTTGAAGGTTGAGATGAAGAACTCCTTCTTCTTGACTAGATACTTTAGAAAACTCCTTTTCTCTCTCTCTCTCTCTGAGATGTATATTCTGAAACTCTTTCAGTTAACCCTCAGACTCTTAAGAATTCAATCTGAATTGCCTCTCTCTTTAGGTTGTATAATTAGGTATATATAGAAATCCCTAGAAGAGGTATTAGACTCAAACTAGGATTCCATAAACCTAATTATTAGGCAACACCCAAAATACCCTCCATTGGGTCACTTAAGGTGGCCGACCAACATAGCCCTTTATGGGCTTCCTTGGCCGGCCCACTTAGGGCCTAGCCGGCCATCACATGGCCGGCCCTATTTCCTAGGTCGGCCATCACATGGCCGGCCTTCCTAAAGCCATTCCGGGCCTCCCTTTTGGGCCCGGACATGTTTATCTCTTCGGACTTCTCTTAATCTTTCAGGACTTACCAATAATGGATCCAATCCACTTATTTGTCATTATCCATCTAGTCAATTCTCTCCGTTCAAATCACTACTCTGTTGTGTAACCCTTGTAGGATCCGGTCTATGTTAGCCGCGAATCAACTCTTGATTCGACGATCGTAGTTGGCTTCTAGCTAAGCATTACGACCCCTAATTGGACCAGACTAATGATCTTCCGAGTAAGGTCATTAAGATCCTATTAGCCAAATTGTACGCATTGCATCCTTGGTCGAAGGACACTCCTTCGGAAGGATACCATTCCTTCAGACTTTAGGCATTATATCCTTCAGAAGCGTGAGGGATTCTACTAGCTTTTCTCTGAGCGTAGGATTCAGTCTTGAACCGATCTGTATTTTATGATCTGTTAGCTTTGAGTGAATCTGTACTTCATCCATCTCCTCCATAGTTGGCTTGTCTAGGTCACTATGGAGTAGTTGTTCTGTCTGTAATTGTTATAAGGGAGCTTTGGGCGTCTTCAAGGTGTTTTTGTAGCAGTTTCGAGACGTGCTCTGTTCGCCTTTGACTTCACATGCCCCCCACGGAGTAAGGAACCTTATAACTTGGTGGAAGGTTGATGGGACCGCCCTCATGTTGTGGATCCAAGGACGTCCAAGTATGATGTTGTAGGCAGAGGGACTGTCGAGTACTACGAAGGTTGTACTCATGTTGATTCCACCTGCAAAAACAGGTAAAAAAATTTCGCCGAGCGTGTACTTTTGCTCGCCACTGAAACCGATGAGAATGGTGGGCCGGCGACATATACTCGTTTCTTCCAGTCCCATTCCTCGCAATGCATGTAAAAACAACACGTTAGTAGATGAACCATTATCAACAAGTATTCTTTTAACAAAGACGTTCGAGATAGTGAGTGAGATAACGAGAGCGTCATGATGAGGGTTGACGAGCCCTGATGCTTCATTGTCAAGGAAGCAAAGAACTTGATGAGTGAAGGCACATGAAGAGGCTTTAGGTGAGTGAGCAGCTGGGTTGGCAGCGATACGAGCACTTCTTTTGGCGGCTGAATGACTGACTCCGCTTACTTCTGATCCTCCTGTGATAACCAAACATGTTTTTGTTGGAGTTGGTTCCTCTGGTTCCTTTGGATGAACATCTCTTTGGGCTATAGTGTTTTTCCCTTTATCTGTCAATAGGTCAGTGAGGTGACCTCTCTTCAAGAGTTCAACTACTTCTAGTCGAAGGGCTATGCAATCAGCGGTCATGTGCCCGTGGTCATGTGGAACTCACACCACTTGGTATTGTCTCTCTTATCACTAGGAGTTTTTGTCTTGGCGGACCATCTTACTACATTGCCCATTCCTTTCATTACAGCGACTACTTCGACAGGTTCAATGTTGAGATTGTATTCTGGAATTTTGGAGCGAACAGGCGCTTGATTTTTATCACTTGAACGCCCAGAGGGGGTGCTGAATGGTTTCCTATTCTCTCTGGACAAGGGTCCTCTGGATGTTGGATATGGTTCTGCATGTCGACGATCGGTCCTTCTGTCGGACTGTCTAGAGCGTCGATCACTGTTTCTTCCTTCATACGAGTATGACCTGTTTCGGTGGGCTTCGTCTTCTTCCCAACGAATTTCTACCTACGCCCTTGCTAATATGTCTTCCATTGTAGTGCAGTTGAACTTTGTGAGTTCTTTGTAAAACTCTCCATCTGGTAGAAGACCTTTTCTGAAGGCGTCTACAGCAGTTTCCTGGTTACAATAAGGGATAGATACTTTCTCCCTGTTAAATCTTCCCACATAGTGGTTCTCCTCTTCTTTGGTGGACTCGGTACAAGTCACCAGAAAGTTTTTCCAACTTTTTGCTGCTGGAGAATTGTTCAACAAAGGTGTCCGTCAACTGGGCAAATGACGCAATCGAGTTATTTGGGAGGTTTGTGTACCACTTCAATGCTGGTCCGATGAGACTAGATCCAAAAATTTTACACATGCAGGCTTCACGCAGGTCTCTTGGAATAGCTGCTGTTAACATCCTCTGTTTGTAAGAGGCGATGTGGTCATCTGGGTCAGATGTACCATCATACATCTTCATGTTCGGGAAAGAAAACTTCTTTGGCATCTCCACCAACGCGATAGCGTCGACAAAGGGCGAGTCAGCGTAGCTGTGAGGAAGACTCTTTTTGAAAGGAGTGGGCATTCCTGGAATACGTGTAATCAATGCTTCCATCTCTGCCAATTTCTTTGCCATTTCCTGTTCTAGAGGAGTACCTGTAAACGTAAACGGAAGCGAATCAGAAGATACATTAACTCGAGTTGATCCATTTGTCATAGGATACATAGTAGGTAAAGTATATGGGAGAGAAGAGTAAAAGGGTGTAGTAGTTGGAAGAGTTTGATGCGTGTGCTGGGAGTCACGTAATGGTGTGACAGGAGTAGCGGTAGGGATTGGAGTTGATCCTCCAACTGTTACAGGAATTTCTTGACTCGAGGGGCCTGCTCCTTCTGTACATGTAGGAACTAGTCTGGCATTTCTCGAGGTATGAATTCTGGAACCTCCTGGAGTCGTCATAGAAAGTTCAGTAATTTTTCCCTGGAGTAATTGGTTCTCTGCTCTAACCAACAGGTTCTCTTCTTCCAACGCTGTGAAGCGTTCAGAGTTCTCTCGTACTTGAGCGGTAAGTGCAGCAAGTTGAGCAGAAACATCAAGAGGCGTAGATGTCATGTTCTCTTCCATTTGGCTGATTGTCTTCGTTGTTAGTTGCTGAGGCCCCACGGTGGGCGCCAAACTGTAGACGGTGAGAAGTCTACGGGTCGGAAGTCAGAAGGTCAGAAGCGTGAACGTCTTCTGAAATTCCAAACGTCGAATTCTTGATTGATGGGCACCAACAACGTCTAGAAGAAACCAGCAAAAGAAAGTGAACAAACACGAACAAACCCGTGAAGACTTGGGGGACACCGGGATGGTGCCTGCCAAGGGCCCTCCGACGGTCAAGTCAGCAAAGTATTACAATGAATAATAAATGAAAAGCCAAGGGTATAACCGTTGATGTATAATTGGAGAGTGGCTAGGCTCGTAGAATGACCGGAGTTCGAATCTACAGGAGTGAAATGATCAGAAGTATGAGAGTAGATGTTACCAGTAGCGTCAAGCAAGAAGAAGGTTGTGATTTCCTTGAAGACGTCTGGAAGCGTCGAGCAGGAAGCATCGAGCAGGAAGCGTCGAGCAAGGATAAGCTTTAACACCCTTGAGGCGTCTAGTAGTGTCCACGACCAGATGCAGGTGAACTTGTATGCAAAATGTCTCAAGGACATTCGAAGAACAGAGAGCGAGTGGAGAAAGAAGAAGTAGTATGGGTTGCTTTGCTCTGCATTCGATGCCTTGAGAAATGAAAGTGCTCCTCTTTATATAGGCTTGAGGAGTGATCGGTTGGGGGGAGTAAAGGCTTGACCGTTACAGAGTTAATGCATGGCAAGATACCTGGGATGTGGTGACGTGTACACGAGTTGTACATGCACAACGGTTGTGCATGTTCTCTGGTAATGACTCTCAGTGTGCATGTACATGGTCTCATTATTTATGTGAGACGTTACCAAATTGTTGCCTTTCATCAATGGGGGGATATTCGTTGCTGGAGTTACGTTGACCAAGTCTGAGATCTTTGTCATTATGGATATATTTGACATGTAGAGGATCTCTTCATTAAGTAATCTCTTACACGTGGTGCGTGGAGATATAGACGTGTCGAGCGCCAGACGTGTGGAGATTCGGGCGTGTGGAGTTTTGTGCATGTGGAAACTCTTTGCACGTGATTGGGCTTTGACACGAGTTTTAGGGTCTAGTCGACGAGGGCCCATTAAGAGACTTCTGGGCTGGGCCCAAACAAGGACAAGCGAGCCGAGTTGGGCTTGACGTCTCAATGGACATTTTATCGTCGAGGGCCCAGGTGTAGTTTTTGGTCAACACAAACATCAAAACTAATAAATTGTCATCCATCATTCATAACTCAATGAAAATAAAACAATGAAGAAGTTGGATTATATCTTGAAACGCTATCAAATTCTCCTTCCATTGAAAGTATATAAAACTTTCTCTCTCTAGAATTTAGAACCTAAAACTAAATCAACCCCCTTAAAAGCCTCTTCAAACAACAAGCAAATTGATTAAATCACCAAAACCTAAAAACATCAACTTATCTTATAGCCAAAATCGATTCAAACCTCAGAAATTTTAATCGGCGTCGACAATCCAACTCGGTTCGTTCATGAGAAAAATTCAAGTTCCTGATTTTATTAGTTAGATTATTACTAGGTATTTCTAATTGAATGAAGGATATTTTTGACTCTTAAAAAGTTGGTGCCTTTAAAAATGTCCTTCAAACCTATTTTTATAACTTACTTGGGGCCTAGCTAGTTAAAAAGATGGGTTGTCTTTTTAACAAAAAAAATACAAGATATTGGGCCTCCGACCCATTTTCCTGAATTTGATATTATATTCTTATTGGGTAAATTTATAAAAATAACATATTTTGTATTCCAAAAGTGTCAAAGAAGATATATGTGACCCAAATAACATGTATATTTTAGTATATCACATTATTTTGAAGAAAATCCATTATGTAAATCATATTTTCAATATAACCATAACATGGTTAAAATGTCTTCTAACCATTAGAATATCTACCCTCTAGCACCATCAACGTTCATAGTAATCAAATCAATTTAGGGTTCCTCTATAGCCACCCCATCTTTTTTCGCTCTTAGCCCTATTCCTTAGTTGTTCAAACACAGTACGGATTACGTCTAGTCTGTGTGCTCTCAGATTGCCCCAGTACGTGGGGGTACTAAAAGAGAGTATGGACCAAGAGTAAATAAGAGGGACACCTAGGGACGCTTCCATCAATTTATTTGCTTCATTTGATCCAATTTTTTGACTTGATAAGTAATTTGATTAAATATTTTTGTTTTTGTTTACGAAGTATTCAAATACGACCCAAAATTACACAACGTATTGGAAGTGACATACGAAAACTACAAAAAATGCAACGCAACAGCACCGATCACGACCTACACCTCGGGGAATGATGCAATAAGCTTCAAAAGCAAGGGACATTATTATTTTATATGTGGAATTCCATCCCATTGTGATGCTCACAAGCAAAAGGTAGATTTCAGAGTGGTTAATGAAGCACCTTCTCACTCTAGTCCAGCACCTGCCCATAAGAATGAACCAGCAGCACCTGCCCATAACCATTCTCATGTTTCTGCTCCTGCTCCTGCTCCTGCTCCTGCTCCTGCCCCAGAAGGTTCTGGAAGTAGTGATCTTCTTCCATCATTCAGTATTGTTGTTGGTTTTGCTGGTTTGGCTTTTGTTATGCTTTTAGGGTTTGCTTGATTTCCTACAATTATGAGAGAGAGTATTGAAATGAACAGAGTTTGATTTGGTTTAATTCTCTCCTAAATAAGAGTTTTAATTACTCTTTTGTTAATGATTTGGATAACAATTATTGTCATTTGGTTCACTTTTAATAATGAGTTAATTCCTATATGGCCCCCTACTTTATGACCAGTTTCCTTTATGGCCCCTTATTTTCTGTAAATTCAAATTTGGCCTCCTATTTTCATGTAAATGCCATAACTACCCCTCCTTAAAATATTTTTTCAAAATAAAATTAAAAATAAAACATTAAATCCACCTCACTTCCCTCTCCACCACTTATCTCTCTCCACCTCACCACTTATCTCTCTCCACCTCACCTCTCTCTCTCTCCAACTCACTCCACTCTCTCTCCAACTCACCACTTATAGAGAGAAAGAGAAAGTTTAGAGTGAGAAAGAAAGAGACAACAGTAGAGAGAGAGAGAGAAATCAGTTGAGGAAAATAATTTTCCCACAGAGAAATAGTTTCCGAGAAGACGAGAAAACTATTTTCCCTAAGGGTCTGTTTGGCTGCGCAGAAGGAAATTTCGTGAAAAAAAGGTGTTTTCTTCTCCGATTCTTTTTCTTTCTTTAATGTTATTATTTTTCTTCTCTTTAATCATTATTATGCTCTCATCCATCATGAGTAACTAACTTTCCCGATCTAGGGTTAAGGTTAAGCTTTAGTTTTGTGTGATTTTCTGACTTAATCACTTTTAAGTACTTAATACTTTGATTTCTTCGCGTATCTTTCACGATAACCCCTTTCATTAGTTATACTTATGTTTGATGGTTCATATTTAGACATTAGGTCTTTAATGTTTCATGCTTATCTAATAGTTAGAGTACCCGTGATTTTATGTATCGAAACTGAAAGTTTTAAAGTAAGTGTTCTGAAAAGTCAAAATCATCCGAGGTTGGTTATTCTTCCTTGAGTTACATAAGAAGAAGATCTGAATTGCATAAGTTAGATGTCATACTTGCTAAAGTGGATCAGAAAACCCTAGATTCTCCCTTCTCATAAGTTTCCCGATTATCAACATCGATATTGATAAAGTTTAAACACAAGTAATTACTGGATAAATACTTCAGATTTTATTTCTAGATTTTGTTTACATTGGAAGCGATATCTTAGATTTAAAGAACATTACATTGAACTTGAGGAATAAGTGCGGGACTTTGTTCCTTCTAAATCAATTTTGATGAACAGTACGTTGAACTCGTTGTTGTCAAATGAAGAGGTGTTCGTCATTCAACTTAGGTGCCTGGTGATTTTAGTTGCCTGTTGGACAGGTGAGGGTTGTTTAACCCGTATTGTTCTTGAGTTTCTTCATAGTCTTCTTATGGTATCCTCATGCCCCCCAGTCGAAGTGCGGAACTCTTCTGGTGGTTTGGACTTCGACTCTGACGTCCAGCCTCTTATTGTTTTTGCTACTTTGTTGTGTCTTGGAGACAGTTCCTGTCATCACACGTAGATAGTGAGGGGTGGTTGTTGGCGTAGCCAACAACCCTCCGACGCCCAAGTCAGTAGGTGATCTTTTGGAAAAAAGGCAAAATAGGAGAAGTTTCAAGGTTAGAAGTAGTACCTTCGTAAGTGAATGGCATTCCAGCTACTGCCAATGTTGAGGCCATCTTTTGATTGAAGTTTGTAAGCTCCTTGTCCCACTACCTTGGTAATGACGTATGGGCCCTCCCAAGTAGGGGCTAACTTGCCAGCTCCTGTTTCCTTAGTATTTTGAAATACTTTCCTCAGAACCCAATCGCCAACTTTGAATGTACGAACCCTGACGTTCTTGTTGTAATGTTTGGCTGCTTTCTGTTGGTATGCGGCATTCCTTATTGCCGCCATGTCCCTTACCTCGTCTACCGTATCCAGGTTATGGTTAAGTAGTTCCCAATTACTCTCTTCTGTGGTCCATTGGTATCGGGCAGATGGAACTCCTGTTTCAGCTGGTATCACTGCCTCACAACCGTATGCAAGGGAAAATGGGGTTTCCCCAGTTGGGGTCTTTGAAGTGGTTCTGTATGACCACACCAATCCTGGTAGTTCATCTGCCCATGCCCCTTTAGCTTTCTTGAGTCGTTTTTTCAGTGAGTTCATTATCGTTTTGTTTGACGATTCTGCTTGCCTATTGGATTGAGGGTATCTAGTAGTCGAAAAACTTAGTTTGATTTCCCACTCCTTGCAGAAGTCTTGGAAATCAAAGCTGATAAACTGTGAACCATTGTCTGTGACAATCTCCTTGGGAACTCCAAACCTGCAAATGACATGTTTCCAAACAAAACTTTTTACCTCGCGGTCTCTGACTTGGTGGTAGGCTTCGGCTTCCACCCATTTGGTGAAGTAGTCTGTGACAGCAAGCATGTAGACTCTCTGGCCTGGGGCCGTTGGTAGTTTGCTTACTATATCCATCCCCCATTTCATGAAAGGCCATGGGGATAAAATTGAACTTAGCTTCTCTGGAGGGAGGTGGGAAGTTTGGGCGAACCTCTGGCAGCTGTCACAACGTTTAGCATAGTCAGTAGAGTCTGCTCTCATAGTCGGCCAGTAGTAACCTGCAGTCAGTGCTCTGTTGGCCAGGCTGCGACCGCCAGAGTGGTTACCGCATTCCCCCTCATGTAATTCCTTGAGGACATACTTGGATTCCTCTTGGGTGATGCATTTCAAGTAAGGCCCAGAGTATGATCTCTTAAGGAGCTGGTCGTCCATGATGCAAAACCTTGCAGCTTTGACTTTGAGTCTTCTAGCTTCATTTCGGTCCTGTGGCAACTCATCGTTAGTTAAGTACCTGATTATTGGTGTCATCCAGGTCTCTTCTGCATCTGTAACCGCTACCTCTGAAGGCTTTGTTTTCCATACTGCCGGCCAGTGAAGTAGCGTTAGGGGGATTGTTTGTGCATCCTTGGTTGGAATTGATGACCCTAAATTGGCCAAAGCATCGGCGTGCCCATTCTCGAGCCTGGGTACCTGTTCAAAACTAACCTCGGTGAACTGACTTTGTAGTTCTTTTACATGTGACACATAGGCTGCCATCTTCACGTCTTTGGCCTGGTAGGTTCCTTGTAGCTGGTTAACTACGAGTTGGGAGTCTGATTTTATCGCAAGTTTCTGGACTCCCATCTCCTTTCTCAGGTTCATTCCTGCGATTAGGGCCTCGTACTCTGTTTCATTGTTGGTGGCTTTGAACCCACATCTTATTGCTTGTTGGATTAGGTCACCTTCTGGGGAAGTGCGAACAACACCAAGTCCTACTCCATTCATGTTGCTGGAACCATCTACTGATAAGGTCCATTTGAGTTGGCTATGTTCCTGTAGATGGAGCAATTCTCCTTGTGCCTGCACTAAGGTGTTAGGTGTAAAGTTAGCAATAAAATCAGCCAGTACCTGAGATTTGATTGTTGTCCTTGGCTGGTAGCTGATGTCATGTTCGCTTAACTCCACTGCCCATTTGGTCAATCTCCCAGACAGCTCTGGTTTGTGAAGAATATTCTTCATTGGGAAAGTTGTAACCACTACAATTGGGTGGCATTGAAAGTAAGGTCTTAGCTTCCTGGCTGCAGTAACAAGGGCAAGGGCAAGCTTCTCCAGCTGACTGTATCGGGTTTCAGCATCTAGCAATGACTTGCTTGTGTAATAAACGGGCAACTGCTTACTGTCTTCTTCACGAACAAGTACTGCACTTACCGCTGTCTCTGCAACAGCAAGGTACATGAACAACTTTTCTCCGTCTTTTGGTTTGGAGAGCAGTGGTGGGGATGTGAGGTATCTCTTCAGCTGTAGTAGAGCTTCTTCACATGCTGGTGACCACTCGAAATTTTTCCCCTTTCGCAGAGTGGTGAAGAACAGATAGCATCTCTCGGAAGATTTAGAAATGAATCGGCTAAGTGCCGCCACTCTACCTGCAAGCTTCTGGACGTCCTTGATGCATTTCGGGGAAGGAATACCCATCACCGAATTGATCTGATCTGGGTTAGCTTCGATCCCCCTTTGAGTCACCATATACCCTAAAATTTTTCCAGAGGACACACCAAAAGAACACTTAGCGGGGTTTAGTTTCATATTATACCTCCTGAGTACCTCAAATGCTTGTTTGAGGTGTTCCAAGTGTTGTTCTGCTACTAATGACTTGACCAACATATCATCGATGTAGACCTCCATAGTGTCGCCTAGCATGTTGGCGAACATTTTGTTTACGAGCCTCTGGTAGGTGGCACCTGCATTTTTTAGTCCAAAAGGCATGACTTTGTAACAGAATATACCTCTCTCCGTGACGAAGGCGGTTTTCTCCTGGTCGTTTGGATGCATAAGGATCTGATTGTAGCCCGAGAATGCATCCATGAAGCTCAAGAGTTCATGTCCGGCTGTGGCGTCTACTAGCATGTCGATGTGAGGTAGTGGGAAGGAATCCTTCGGGCATGCTTTGTTCAAGTCTGTAAAGTCAATACATACCCGCCACTTACCATTCTTCTTTTTAACGACCACCACATTAGCGAGCCAATCTGGATAGTGTACTTCTCTTACAGATCCGATGTCAAGTAGCTTCTGGATATCCTCGTTGATTACCTTGTTGCGTTCTGGTGCGAATTTCCTTCTTTTCTGTCTGACCGGGGTATGGGAAGGGTCTACCTGTAATTCATGAACTATTATAGAGGGATCTATCCCTGTCATATCTGCATGAGACCAAGCAAAACAATCAGAGTTATCGGTTAGGAATTCAATGAGTTTTTCTCTGAGAGTAGGAGCTAGTTGTGCTCCAATTTGAACTTTGTGCTCTGGGATGTTGGGGTTAATTTGGACTTCGTCTAACTCCTCCATGTTCGGTTGGTTAAGGTTCGAGTTAAGGGGCACTTTGTTCTGTAATTGCTACAAGGGCTTCTTGGGAGCCTTCATCGTGTTCTTGTAGCAGTTCCTGGAAGCTCCTTGGTCTCCTTTGATTTCCCGTACTCCCCAAGGTGATGGAATTAAACCTCAATACTTGGTGGTATGTTGATGGTACTGTCCTCATCTCATGGATCCAAGGTCTTCCAAGGATCATGTTATAAGCTGATGGGCAGTCCTATAAGGACAGTAGAACGTCGGCAGATGTTTGATTCTTCTAGTCCCATTCCTAGCAAGGCATGAAGAAATAAAACATTAGTGGAGGATCCGTTATCAATTAGTATGCGTTTAACTAACACATTTGCAATAGTGAGAGAAAGGACAAGAGCGTCATGATGAGGGTTGACGAGCCCTGAGACTTCGTTGTCAACGAAGCTGATGGTTTGGTTGGTGAAAGTTAGGGTCGACGCCTCTGTCGAGTGGGCAGTTGGATTGGCTGTGATTCGTGCACTTCTTTTGGCTGCCGAGTGGCTTACTCCACGCGCCCCCAATGCTCCCGGCGCCCAAAAACGTACTGCCAGCGTCTGAAATATCTGATTTTTTCACGTGGCACCCCCTCTTCGCGACCAATTTTCCGTCAAACGAATCTTCCCGCGATTCTGTCAGACCAAGTATCCGAAACCTACCGGCACCTCAATAATACGAGCAGGACACTCAACCTCGAAACAGCCATCGCTACGATGCAAAGTGGCACTCCCACTAGTAAAATATGATCGAGACGCGCACTCCTCCGCTGACACGGTCATACCTCACTACTCTCTAACTCCGCATCCGGACTTAGAGAGTGGGGGGCAAATTGTATGGGCAAATATCCGCCCCACTAGGTGCCTGCAGAATTTATGAACAATTGCTTCGTAAGGATAAAATCCGCGAAGCTTGATAAGGAGGCCCGGTAACGGCCCAAGACGCTAGCATGATCACCAGATCCATACCCGCTTAACACTAAGCGTATCTGACACGTGTCGCGCGATAACCACCTCCTAGTACTAAGCTATCTGACGGCTAGAAGGTTATCGCGCAATCCATAACCGCACTAATGGTGAATATTCCGTATCTTCCACTTGAAGACGGACGTTACCGGCCAGTAGCTTATCGCACACGCGGTAACATCCTGACCGTCCCCCAAGAGATTCGAATACTCATCTGACGGTCGATACGTCAGATCCCCTATCTCTTAACGTACTTCCATGAGTAATGTCACAGAATAATTACGTCGGTTACGAGCTGACCGTCATCAAGACGACCCTCCTCTACTACTATAAATACAAGAGGCTATAACCAGACCAGGGCATCCAATATTCAACAAGAGTACTCAAGTAATCCTATCCCTCTTCTTAAGCATTCACTCCGATAAGCCTATCAAAGAGCTCTCTGGTCTGATAGATCTCTCATCCAATAGTAACAAGCTGACGGGAACACCCATCCAGCAGTAACTAGCTGGCCGTATCACCTTCTTAATACCGCCACCTCCTTACCGCATCATTCATCTAGCGATAAGACGCTAGGCGTATCGTCATCATCCAACCAACGATCCTTACCGTCCGATCCTCTTACGACCAGCACCTTATTGCAAGTCTCCTTTACGACCAGCGAGTTAACGACAATACTTCATTACCATCACCCTCTTAATTACCGTAAGTAAATCACTACCGTGGAGATCTGTTCCGACAACTTCACGAGCCGCGACACCTAAGCACTCCGACGGCGGATACCCTTCTATTGCCCACTTTGACTTTCTTCTTTATATTTGATCGAGTATCTGACTTGACCGTCGGAGCCCCCTTAGGCCGGCACCATCCCGGTGTCCCAGAGGCTTCACGATCTCTTCTCTCTTTTTGTGTGCAGGTTCTTTTCGACACGTAGCCAGTCCCCGAAGCATCCGACCCGACCCGACAAGACTTTTGATCGTCGACCCGTTGACTGTCAGACTTTTCGACCCGTAGACATTTTACCGTCTACAATACTTAGTCCCTGAGGATTCGATCCTGGTCTTATCAGGTTTTACTACTTGACGCCCGTATACTTGCGTGTGTACCCTTTTGGGCTCATCTCCAAGCAGCGTGGAGAGGTCCCCCACGCTGCCAGGTAGCGTGGAGAGGTCCCCCACGCTGCCAGGCAGCGTGGAGAGGTCCCCCACGCTGTCCGACAGCGTGGAGAGGTCCCCCACGCTGTCCGACAGCGTGGAGAGGTCCCCCACGCTGCCAGGCAGCGAGGAGACGTCCCCCACGCTGCCAGGCAGCGTGGAGAGGTCCCCCACGCTGTTCGGCAGCGTGAAGATGGCCCCCACGCTGCCAGGCAGCGTGGAGAGGTCCCCCACGCTGTCCGGCAGCGCGAAAATACCCTCCACACTGTCCAACAGTATGGAGAAGTCTTCGACCCCAGTTCGTCGCACAGAGGATCCACACCGCGTTCGCTAACTCCGGGCAAAGTTCCTGAACTGACCCGCGCAAAGCAGTGCCATATTGTTATCTGAGCCCCATGCGAGTAACACGGGATCTATCCGACTTACGAGGCCACCTCTTCGAATACACATCTACGCTCTAAGAAAATAAAATATTTACTTAGAGAGTGGGGGACAAACTGTGTTGACCAAAATCCACACCAGGGCCCTCGGTACTAAAGCGCCCATTAAGATTTCAAGCCTAGCGCAACACTCTCGGGCCTTGCCCAGAAGTCTCTTAATGGGCCCTCGTCGACTAGACCCTAAAACTCGTGTCAAGCCCAACTACGTGCAAAGAGTTTCCACGTGCAAAGAGTTTTCACGTGCACAAAACTCCACACACCCGAATCTCCACACATCTTGCGCTCGACACGTCTAGATCTCCACGCTGCATGTGTAAAAGATCACCTAACGAAAAGATCCTCTACATGTCACATATGCCCATAATGACATAGATCTCAAGCTTGGTCAACGTAACTCCAGAGACAATTATCCCCCATTAATATTGACATGCATAACATGGTAACGTCTCACATAAATGTGAGACCATGCACATGCACAATCAGAGTAGTTGCCAGAGAACATGCACAACCGTTGTGCATGTACAGCTAATGTACACGTCACCATATCCCAGGTATCTTGCCATGCATTTACTCTGTAACGGTCAACCTTTACTCCTCCCAACGGATCATTCCTCACGCCTATATAAAGAGGAGTTCTTCCACTTCAGAGGGAAAAAGAGACATCGAAAGCAGAGGAAAGCAACCACTACTTCGTCTTCTCCACTCGCTCTCTGTTCTTCGATTGTTCTTGAGAAACTGACATACGAGTTCACCTGGTTCTGGACATACACACTACTAGACGCCTCAAGGGTGTTGAAGCTTCTCCTTGCTCGACGCTTTCAGTGATTGTCAAAGATACTAAAGCCTTCTCGACGCTTCCAGAAAGCATCAAGGAGGTTACAGCTTCTCACTCACTCGACGCCGCTGGTAACATCTACTCTTAAACTTCTGATCATTTCACTCCCGTAGTCTCGAGCTCCGGTCATTCTACGAGCCTAGCCACTCTCCGATTACACGTAAACGGTTACATCCTCAGGCATTTTGTTTATTATTCATTGTAATACTTTGCTGACTTGACCGTCGGAGGGCCCTTAGCAGGCACCATCCCGGTGTCCCCCAAGTCTTCACGGGTTTGTTCGTGTCTGTTCCCCTTTTTTGGAGGTTTCTTCCACACATTACTGGTGCCCATCAATCAAGAACTCGACGTTTGGAATTCCAGAAGACGTTTCCGCTTCCGACCTTCTGACCCGTAGACTTCTCACCGTCTACAGCCGCGAATTACCGAAGTGATCCGACGATCGTAAGCGGCTTCTAGCTAAGCATTACGATCCCTAATTGGACCAGACTAGATGATCTTCCAGAGAAAGTCATCGTTATCCTAACTGACAAATTGTATGCATTGCCAACTTGGTCGAAGGACATCTCCTTCAGACCGAAGAACTATATCCTTCAGGTGTAAAACAAGGAACGATAATGTTTGCTTTAATCTTTTCCCGAACGAAGTGATAGTCAATCTCAATATGCTTTCTTCGTTCATGGAAAACTAGGTTATCGGCAACGTGAAGGGAGGCTTTATTATCACCGTACTGAACCGTCATGGGAGAAGAATGATCGATACCAAAATCCTTAAGCGGATACTTCAACCATTGAAGCTCACTAGTTAGATGTGCTAGCGCACAATATTCTGCTTCGACAGATGATTTAGCAATTGTAGGATGCTTCTTGGATTTTCAAGAAAGTGGGCCAGAACCCAACATAGTAAAATATCTTATGGTAGAACGACGAGTGGAGGGCTGATAGTGCTAAAAAGATGGAAATAATCGGGCTCGGAAAAGAAGTCCGAAAAGGGTAAAAAGACACACTTATGGGCCGGGAAGGGAATCCCTTTTAGGGATTCCCCTGGCCGGCCATATAAGATGAGTGTGAAGGAGTTGAAGGAGATGTCCTTCGACCAAGGTGACAATGCGAACAATTTGTCAGATAGGACAATTGATGTGGAAGATCATCAAGTCCGATTGATTTAGGGATCGTAGAGTTGTAGCTAGAGACCAACTACGATCGTCGAATTACGAAGTAATTCGCGGCTAACTTCGATCGGATCCTACAACAGGTTACACATAAGAGTGACAAGTTGATCTAGGACATGACTAGTGGGAGTGAGATATAATCATGGGAGTGTCCCATAAACATATCTCATAGGCCTAAAAAGGAATTAGGCAAAGATAGTACAAAAGGCCCAAAAACGGGGTTTTGGGCCTAGGCCGATTCGGGCACTTTTAGGGCTCGGATTGGGCTGATTTTTGGAGGGATGTTTCCTTATGTTATGAACATTAAATCTGCCAATTTTGCTGGGTTTGGACGTCATCTCCTTAGGGAATTGAGAAAATATCAACTAGTTGCTATTTTCGATAATTTCCCTAAATCTTATTCTAAAGGGTGTTTTAGGAAACCTAAAAGGAGGTGGATTCTTATTAGGGTTCTATATAAACACTCTTAGGACAGAGAATAAGGTGTGGAATTTCTCTCTAAACTTTCTTACTCTACCACATCAAGTAGAGAAGAGAAAGTGAGCTAATTCCCATTAACTATCTATCTAGTCAAGAAGAAAGGAGTTCTTCTTCCAACCACCATTGGTGTGCTAGCTATACAACAAGGTGGGAGATCAAATTGATTGCTCGTGTCCCAAGCAGAGGAGCTACGCTTGAAGCTCTTGGTCTTCTCATAAGCAATTGGAAAGGTTCGAGGGAAAACTAGCGAATAAGGTATTTATCTTTCTAGTATTAATTAATGATCATCATAGGCTTATGCATGTGATCCTGGGAATACTAGTGTAGACATTAGATGTCTTATTTCCGCTATAAACACTAGTAGAAGGGTGTAAATCCCAACAGTGGTATCAGAGCCTCTTGCAATTAGCCTATCTTATCTAAGTTTTGGACTAATTCCATGCTTTTCTAGATAGATTATTGTGTTTAAAAGTGTTTTGAACACAAAATTTTGATTTATTTTGAATAGGATTCAAGTATTTGTCAAAAGATTTCAAAATTTGTTCTTGAAAAGAGTTTCAAAACCTAAAATTTTGATCCAAATTGGTTTGATTAAAAGAGTTTTTTTAAGTTTTTGGAAACTTGTGAAAGACAAAATTTGGATATTTTAGAATTGTTCTAAAAAGAATTTGAGATATTTTAGAAGTGTTTCAAATTTTGGAAATAGCAATTTAGAATTGCAACAAAAAAAAAAACGGAAACTAATGAGTTTTAGAAACTCAATAGGTCCGGCCAGGAAGCTTCCTGGCCGGACCAGTAGCCTGGAGGACGCGTCTGGGAAACGCGTCTGGGAGACGCGTCCCAGAATGCTGGTGGACGCGTCCCAGAATGCTGGTGGACGCGTCTGAAGACGCGTCCAGCTACTCTAGGTCGCGTCTTCAAGACGCGTCCAGTAGCTACCACCAGACGCGTCTGGGGTCCTGGGTGTCTCGGACTAGGTCCGAGACACCTAATGCTGGTCCAGTCCAGCACCAGATGCGTCTAAGACGCGTCTGGTGCTAAGACTAGCGTCCTGGCTCCGGCCAGAACGAGATCAGGCCTATTGGCCTCGGCCCGGACATGTCGGCCCTATGGGCCGTGCCATGTCCAGACCTTGTCTGAGCTCTTTTGTGGGCTTGGGCCGGGACTTGTCTAGGACTTGTCCCAGGCTTTTTCAAGGCTTTTCGGACCACGAAAAGGGACCATTATTCGAGTGGGAGTTTTATCCAAATTTTATCCCAATTCCAATCCAAATATTTCCGAAATTAACCCGGGCCATTCAAGGCCCAAACGGAATTTCTCTTTAAAATCAGATCTTGAAATCAAATCAAGACACACCATTAGTCTAATCCTTTGATGTAGACTTAAGGTCTGTACATGACATATGGATGTCGACAAAAGTATCTCCCGGATATACATGCATATATAATTGATAGCCTTGAAATATATTATATGATTGCAAGTGATGTGAATGCGGAAACTAGTATGGCCCTAGAATTTATTTCTTATTCTTGTTTTAAGCACAGATGGGTGCATGTTTTGTAATAATTTTAATTTTAAGTTTACACGATCTGCGAATCGTTTGAGTCTTGTAATTAGAGTTTAGGGTTTATGAGTCCATTGAAGAAACTCAAGGAGGAAATCCAAAGGCAAGTGGGAGAAATCAGTGGAGGTTCGAAGATGGAGATCTAGACGAACTAAAACAAGAAGCAAACCAAAGGAGATTAGATCTTCTAGGTTAGGGGTCATACTAGGATCCATATGTGCTTGATTTACTTTCTCGCGCGCATTTACTTACTTTTTTTTTACGCTTTATGTCGTGGATGTTGGTTAGGCTAATTAGTTCACTAAAACGAACGCCAGACTAGCGTAAAAGTCCCTAAAAGTAATTTTGAGTATAGTGCCTATCCAAATTAAGACACTCCTTGTGCCCTTGTTCGAGGAAGGTGGGTGCCTTCGCAGAGTACCTCCTCTAGCTTGGGACATTGCGGGTAGGCCTATAGAAGAGGCCTACATGTCTAAATGGTTCTACTCAACGAGATCAGCAAGAGAGTCTTGGATACTCGAGGCAAAAGGATGGATTTTACACTAAATATGTAATCCGTCAACCGAGAATCATATGGTATGATCAGTGAAAGTGTTCACTCACCTAAATCAATGGGAATTAAGGGCAGGGCCCTAGTCCGCTTAATCCTTGAGAGATGGGATCTCGGAATCGCATTATTCATCTAGGGACACGTTTTATCTTGAATAATGTGGCAAAAACTTAGGACTTTTTGCAAATATTATCGAATGTAATACTTAGCAAAATTCTTTTTCTATTTCATATAGTTTTACTATGGCAAAAATCAATCTTTTTAACCTATGTTCAATCCTCAATGAGGACAAATTGAACATGGATAACTTCCTTGATTGGGAAAAGAGATTGAGAAGTGTTCTCAAGTCTGAAAACAAAGAAAGCGTACTAGATACCCCTATTCCAAGGATAACTGCAAACTCAAAGGTTGAGGAACAAAAGCAGGCCAAAAGTATCCGGATGAAGTCAATTTCAGTAACTTGCCTTATGTTGGCCACCATGGAGCCTAATCTTCAAAAGAGATTCAGGAAAATGGATGCGCACACAATCATCTGTCGATTAAGGGATATGTCCCGAAACAAATCACGGTTGAGGAAGTACGAGACTTCCAAGGCAATCCGGAGTGGCATTGGAATGTCTGAATCAAAGAAAGAACTTCAACTGATTCAGAAAAACAAAGGGAAGAAGGAAGGAACTCACGGTTCCGACCAAGGTATCTATGTTATCAAAGTTAACTTAGCAAATACATTTGATTCTCAATCCTGGGTATTCGATACCGGATGTGGTGCTCATATCATTACTGATGTGCAGGGCCTTAGGGGAATCAAGTATTTATCTCCAAGGGAGCTTGTCCTACGAGTAGCAAATAGAGCAAAGGTTGTTGCGAAAGCTGTAGGAACATTCAGTCTACCTTTAGAAACTGGTCTAGTTTTAGAACTTCATAATTGCTATTATGTACCCTCTATTTCTATAAACATTATCTCTGTCTCAGAATTAGACAAAGAGGGATATCACCTATTAATAAAAAACCAGCGTTGTTCTTTATACAAAGGTGAAATGTTTTATACCAGTGCTAAGCTATACAACGGTCTCTATATTACAAATATTGAGAACGAAGTCTTGAACATAGAAACCAAAAGGCTACGATCAGATGATTCAAATCTAAGTTACCTTTGGCATTGTCGTTTGGGTCACATTAACATGACACGCATGAAGAAGCTCCATAAGCATGGACTTCTAGGTTCGTGTAATTTAGAATCATATGACACATGCGAATCATGTTTAATGGGTAAAATGACGAGGTCTTTGATGTGGCGTTAAAATGCCACATTTGGATACTTTAACTTTGATGAGTTAGTTCATTTCGGGTTTTAATTCTAATTATTTATATGTTTTCCCTGGTAGGTAGCTTCTTTGGAGTTTGACGTTTGATTTGGAATAAAACGGAGCATTTATCACTTTTTCATTTCATGTGGAAGAAATCGATAGGAAAGAGCACTAGGGGTATTTTGGTCATTTTGAGAAAATCAGAGGTTAGATGGGAAGCAGAGTCTATGGTGAACCCAACGACGAATACGGAAGTCGAATCGGAGTTGGGACGGAAAAGTTACGGAGGAAAGAAGCCGAAGGACATTTTTGTCTTTTCTGAAAATTAGAAGAAGTAGAAACAATTATGCAAGTACCCCTTGGTTACTTAATGGAGCCCAAAATCCTAAGCCCAAAGGCCCAAGAATTGAAAGAAAAGAGACAAATGAAGAAACTTGTAGGCACCCAACCAAGTGACTTGAGATTTTATAGAGTTTTAGTCTTTGGGCTGCCTTTAGAAAAGAAAAGAGGGAAAATAAAAAGCAAAAAAAATCAGGTCATCTTCTACATCAAAGCATTAGGGTTTGAAAAAAGTTTAGGGAGAGAGAGAAAAAGAAGGGGTTGCCGGCCAAAACTCCGGCCAAAGTTTTGGCCGGCACGGCTGAAACAGCGAAGCAGCTCGGGCTTCATTGAATCAGCTCGGGTAGACCTACAGCTCCGGTCGGGACAGCAGCTCTTCAACAGGAACAACTCGTCTCCTTCACCAACTCGGGATCTACAGCTCGGGTACGGGACAGCAAGGCGGCTACTCGGGATTTTGAAGAACAGCTCGGGAAAGCTGGAGCAACAGCATAGGAAGCCGCCGAACTGACAGCAAGTGGAGAACGGCAGCAGGGAGGAACAGATCGGGACATGTTGTTGCTCGGTTTATTTTCAAACAACAGCTCGAGAATCATCTTGCAGCAGCTCGGAACTTGGGGGCTCAACTCGGGACAGCGACTAGGGGGACGGAGACTCTTTGACAGCAACTCGTCTGCGGCTATTTGAGCATGTGCTTGGCCGGAAAAGCTAACCCTAGCCGGACCGATTTGGAGCTTTCCGGCCACTCTCTTGATCGAAGAGTTTAGGGTTTTCACGTGATATATCATTGTCTCACTTTCCTTGTTGTTTGATTGAGGTTTGAGTTAATATTTCTAGAGAGAGAAAGCTTGGTTGAAGCTTTCATGGTGGACTGTTCTTGAGAGGAGGAAGAAGGTACTGTTACTAAGGGGAACCCTAGTTTTCACTGAGGGGACACCTAATCTGCTCTGTTAAGGGGAAATCAGGATATTGCTAGGGGGAGATTGGCAGCACATACATATTCATATTTTCCAACTATCCTAGCCTCGCGCTATCATCGAAAAAGGGGGATTTCAATCTTAATTTTGTCTTACTTTATCTTCTTACTTTTATTATTTCTATCGTCATGTCTAGCTAGCTTTTGTAGTCGGATACTCGTGATACATGTTTTGATGTGACAAGAGTTTTATTGCTTTTAATGATAAAATCTTCCGGATTTTTAGACCGTTCATGGACTGGAATCTGAGTTAAACCAAGAGTTCGTTGACCCATCCAAGTAAATGGGTGAAGTTAACTAACTTTTTATGCTTATAGATCATTAGTACTAGTCACTATCGACTTTGTGGATCGAAGTATCCTCCTCATTCGATTCTTGCTCGACCATTTTTCCCGAATCACTCTCACCTCTCACTTTTAGATTAGATCGTTTTATTTGTTTATTTATTATAAACCAATCAAAACCCCAATTATCATCTTTTCATTTTAGTCTGAGTTAGTGGTTGACACCTAGACCGGTGGGCTAGACTTTCTCGATATTCTTATTACCTTCCTATCTTCGTGGATCGATCCCGGTCTTACCGGGTTATTACTTGACGCCCGTATACTTGCGGGTGGAGACCTTTTAGGCCCATCAGTCTTCTTTTAAAGGAAAAGGAGACCGAGCCAAAGAACCCTTGGAACTCATACATACGGATGTATGCGGACCAATGAGTACTCCGACGAGAGGTAACTATGGCTACTTCATCACGTTCACGGATGACTTCACTCGTTATGGTTACATATACTGGATGAGGCATAAGTCTGAATCGTTTGACATGTTCAAACAATTTCAGAACGAAGTAGAGAATCAACTTGGCAAGAAAATAAAAGCCATTCGATCCGATCGAGGTGGTGAATATTTGAGTCAAGAACTTGACGATCATCTTAGGAGTTGTGGTATAGTATCTCAACTCACTCCGCCAGGAACACCCCAGATGAGTGGTGTTTCCGAAAGGAGAAATCGCACCTTGTTAGACATGGTTCGATCTATGATGAGTTTAGCAAATCTTCCAAACACGTTTTAGGGGTATGCTCTAGAAACGACTGCTTTCACACTTAACCGAGCTCCGTCAAAAGCTGTAGAAAAGACGCCATATGAGTTATGGTTTGGAAAGGTTCCAAAGCTGTCTTTTCTCAAAGTCTGGGGATGCGAAGTTTATGTAAAACGTTTACAAGGAGATAAACTCGCACCTAAATCAGACAAATGTCTCTTTGTGGGCTATCCAAAAGAGACAAGGGGTTACTACTTCTACCACGAATCTGAGAACAAAGTGTTTGTTACTCGAGATGGTGTCTTCCTTGAAAAGGAATTCCTTTCCAAGCAGACAAGTGGGAGAAATGTAGATATCGATGAAATTCGATATGAGCAACAAATAAACACAGATATAGAGATATCAAGAGGTTTAGCGGCTCCTATCTATACACAAAGTATGGAAGAGGAGAATGAGGTCGAGATAGTACATCCCGCTCAAGTCAAACTAAATTCGCTGGAGACATCTCAAATAGTTGGGAACACTCCAAAAGTTGCTCAGTCCCCTCGTAGATCTCAAAGGCTCCAGGAATTATCTCAGAAACCAGATATCCTACTGTTAGAAGATAATGAGCCGAGTACCTACAACCAAGCTATGACGAGCCCCGACTCCGAAAAATGGCTAAAGGCCATGAGATCGGAAATGGATTCCATGTCAGAAAATCAAGTATGGAACTTGATCGATTTGCCCGATGGAGCAACACCAATCGGATGCAAATGGGTTTTTAAAGTAAAAACTGACAAGGATGGAAACGTTAGCGTTTTCAAAGCTAGACTCGTGGCAAAAGGATACAAACAGATTCAAGGTATAGACTATGATGAAACCTTTTCACCTGTCGCAATGCTTAAATCCATTCGGATCATTCTAGCAATTGCAGCTCATTATGATTATGAGATTTGGCAAATGGATGTCAAAACCGCCTTCCTGAACGGACACTTGGAAGAGGATGTGTATATGACACAACCCGAAGGTTTTGTAGATTCCAATGATGTGGTGTGAATTCACCACATTTATGTCACTTAATTTAAATAAGTTAGTCCATTTTATACTTTTATCTTGATTAGTTATAAACTTCTTTTGATTAGGTACTATCCATGGAGTTGAACAAGAAAAACGGATAAAAATGGAAGAAAGGCGCTTGAAGGACAAATTGGTCATTTGGACCAGGGGTGATTTAGTAAATTTGTGTAAAAGTCAGTGGACCAATGGAAAGTAGAGTTAATGATTAACCCAACGGTGAAGACGAGAATCAAATCGGAGTTCGAATGAAGAAATGGTGATCATAAGAAGTCGATAGGTATTTCGGTCTTTGTTAAAAGCTAGAAGATGTGGAAAATGATGAGGGCACCCAATTTGATTTCTTAATGAGAAGCAACAGTCCAAACCCAAGCCCTAGAGTGTAAAGAAGATGAGCTATTAGAGATTTTATGGACACCCCCATCAAGTGTTTAGCCTAAGTCAAAGAGTATGACCAAGTCAAGCTTGACTAGGGTTTTAGGAAAAAGAACAAAAGAAAGGAGGGCTAAAGGGGCTATTATCTTTTTGGGGAAGAGGCTGAATACGGGAGAGAGGAGGAGGCGGTATTGGTGAGGAGGAAACCAGTAGCCGATTTATGGTGGGAAATCAAGTTTTGGAGGTGGTATTGGTGAGTATTTAATATAGGTGGTAGTTTGGTTATGGTGGGATTTTTGGAATAGGTAGTTTTAGTGGGATTTAAATGGGCGGTTTTGGAGAATTCAAGGCTGGTTTTGGCTGAATTGGAAGGTGAATCTAGGGTGCGTTTGTTTCATGGTTTAAGCTGGAAATTGTTTCTCCTCAAGGCAGCGTTTGACAATCCGTGGAAATCAAATTTTTACTTGGGAAAACCTCATTTTCTACCACTTTCTCTTGTGTTCTTCCATTTTTACTTGTTTTCCATCTTGTTCAATCACTCCAAAAGCATATTAGTTTGTGTTAAGTTACTCATATCAATTTAATGAGATTTTCTTAGTGTTTCAAATTATAAAATCATGTGTGTGGTTTCTTCTCTAACTTTGAATCTCGATATTTGGTTGAACATGAGTAGCTAATCAATTTGTTGAGGTCTAGGGATGAAATCTTGATGAATTTGTGATTGTGTTTGTGATAATTTAATGTGTTTGATAATAAATTGATGTTCTCTTATTTCGATTACTTGTTTCAATCTTTTTTTCATGTGTCTTATCAAGTACTTCGCATAGTTAATCAATTAGGCAATGTGATCGATGATTCGGTTTTATTCGTTTAGGAAGTTTATTTGACTAAGTATTATCTCCGGACATACGTAGTGCTTATGAACATCCACCTTAGGAATCGAGACTAGGTTTGTATCAATCCATTCGATTAGACCGTACATAGTTGTAAGTTCACCACATCGGATTCCCGGACCTCGACACTTCTCTCACTTGTTGTTCCCGACTCTTGTTCCTCTGAACTCTTCTCTCAAATCTCTCTCGCCCTCTTACATTGATATTTTAGTTTGTTTTACTTACTTTATTTTCTTATTGCTTCTTCGATTATAAACCTCACATTATCTTCGTTTATTTCCGCTTTTGTCTAAGTAAGCCTTTGATATCTAAACTGACGAATAAGACCATTCGATATCCAAGCTACATTCCTATCCTTGGATCGATCCCGGCTTTGCCGGATTACTACTTGATACCTCCGCTTGGGTTTGCAACCTTTTCGGGTGCATCATCCAACAATGCTGGAAAAGTTTGCAAGCTTAAGAAATCCATTTATGGACTCAAGGAAGCAAGCCGGAGTTGGAATCTTCGATTCGACGAGAAAATCAAAGAATTTGGATTTCTCAAGAATGCAGAAGAATCTTGTGTTTACAAGAAGGTTAGTGGGAGCAACCTAGTTTTCTTAGTCCTTTATGTCGATGACATATTAATCATAGGAAACAATATTCCGATGTTGGAATCAGTTAAAGTCTGGCTTCGGAAATGCTTCTCTATAAAGGACCTAGGGGAGGCAGAATACATATTAGGAATCAAGATCTATAGAGATAGATCAAGGAGGATGATCGGACTTAGTCAAGAAACTTATATAGATAAGATTCTTCAACGGTTCGAGATGACAAACTCCAAAAGAGGATTCCTTCCCATGTCACATGGTATGGTGCTTAGCAAAAATCAATGTCTTAAGAGCCCTGATGAGCTAGCACACATGATGAAGGTACCCTATGCTTCGGCAATAGGATCAATCATGTACGCCATGATCTGCACTCGCCCAGACGTCTCATATGCTTTGAGCATGTGCAGCCGTTACCAATCAAATCCAGGCTAAGCGCACTGGCACGCCGCCAAGAATATCCTAAAGTACCTGAAAAGGACTAAGGATCATTTCCTGGTATATGGCGGGGAAGATACACTAAAGGTTGTAGGCCATGTGGATGCAAGCTTTCAAACGGATAGAGACGACTTCAAATCACAATCTGGGTTCGTCTACTGTCTGAATGGAGGAGCGGTATGTTGGAAAAGTTCCAATCAGAGCACAGTTGCAGACTCTATCACTGAAGCAGAATACCTAGCGGCCTCGGAAGCTGCAAAGGAAGGAGTTTGGATCAAGAAGTTCATGATAAAACTTGGTGTCGTACCTGGCATAGAAGAGGGCGTAACTCTCTATTGTGACAACAACGGAGCAATAACCCAAGCCAAGGAACCAAGAGCGCACCAAAAATCCAAACATATCCAAAGGAAGTACCACTTGATTAGAGAAATCATAGAAAGAAAAGATGTGGTAATTTGCAAGGTTCATACGGATGACAACGTTGCAGATCCGTTGACCAAACCGTTACCTCAGCCCAAACATGATTCACACATGAGGGACATTGGTATAAAACGCATTGGGGAATGGAAACAAATGTAATTTGGATTCATAAAAGAGTTTATGTGCCTAATTACTTACATTCGATAAATAGAATAAAAGGAATTTTACTTTGTCCTTAAAATTTGGTTTGGTATTTTAAGAGACAGTCCACACGATAAAGAAAACGCTCCGAGTAGGCTTGTCAGATACGTGATCTGATGAATGAAACCCTACTAAGTGAACTTGGAGTGATTCATTATCAGTTCCCTAGTCCAGGTCATTGCATGGACAACAATGACTCACGAAGACTAGTACAGGAGTCGATGGGATAGCGCAGTTTCATGGGCTATAGGAATAGTGTATTCGATTCGACTACGTGAGTGCATAATAAGGATTATACGCTGGAAT